>NW_019945838.1:0-38600 GCF_002910315.2 Salvelinus sp. IW2-2015 | reverse complement strand
AAAGGTGCAAGACCGCCGCACCCCAAAGATCACCGAGCAAAGGCGCAGAAAAAAGACCAAAAGGCGTCCATGCACAGAGTGCACGGCCAAGGGAACCTGGCGAAGGACAGCGCCCGGAAGCACGCACAGCGTCGAACAGAAAGGCGGAAGCGGGCAGCGCGATCAACACACGCCCAGACGCCAGCACCCACAAGGCACAACCGCCCCAACAAGCCACAAGACACAGCCTGAGCCCCACCGGACGCGCCCAACGGGGACAAGGGACACCAGGAGAAGCGGGCATGAGACACGCAGGAGCAACACAGGCCCGTCCAGCGCAGCACGAGGAAGGACCCGGGACTGAAACCACGCCGCGCAACAGACCGACTGCGGACGGGCCACCCCAGGGAGGGTAGGCAACAAACAGCGCCACACGGCCCGTCAACACAGGCGGCCGCAGGGTGGCACCCGCATGGACTCCGCACCCGACGCGGGCCGACGACCCACACCAGCCGAATGAAGACGAGAGCGACACGCGCGAGGAACAGCGACGAAGCAAAACCGAGCAGGGCGGGCCAGGACAACCGCGCCCCAACGGCAGCCAAGACAAGAGCGGACGACGACAATAAAACAAGCACCACGCCCCCAGCACCGCGCGAGGGGCGTGGAGGGGAGACTCACATGGCCTTCAGGCACAGCACGATGAGCAGGGCCACACACACCAACACAGCAGGAAAGAGCACACAACGCCGCGCGCGCGCAGGAGAGGGGAAAGATGGGACGGGCCCGCAAGCCGCAAAAATGAGAGAGTTAAGCACACGAAGCAGCGACGGCTAACAGAACCGCGGAGGGCAAGGGGAAACCGGCGGAGGAAGAGGGTGAGGACGGCCAACAGACGGGCCGACGCGCCCGACCAGCCAGACCGCAGACCAGGTGCAGAGAAGCCCGAAAAGGGAAAAACACCAATCACAGGCGAAACCAACAGACCCGGAAGAACGCGCCCCCAAGCCAAAGACGCCAAAAGAGGAACAAAAGAAACGCAACAGGCACACAGGCAGCGAGGGAGGGAGGCCAGCCACAGAGAAAAGCAGCAAGGAAAGAAATAAAGGCCCAAGCAGGAGGCACAGACGGAAACAGAGAGGCAAGGGGGGCACAGAGACGACTGGGAAAAAAAGGCCGCACAAGGGGCCCAGGAGGGCCCGGTAGGTTCAGGACCGAGGGCAGCGCCAAAAGGACGGCGCGGAAGAAAAGGACAGAAGCAGCGGCAACAGCGGGGCGCAGTGCGGCACGGCAGCGAGCCAGGCCACGCGCCCGTCAACGAACAGCGGGGGAGGGTAGGGGACAAAGAGAGGACGAGGGTGCAGGGGCCCAGCACAAGGCACGGGGAAGGAAGGCGGGAATCAGCTGCGGCGAGAGGCCCCACGTCAGGGAGGGAGTATAGGAACAAAGAAAATGCTCACAACGGAGAGAAACAAAGTGGCAGGAGGAGAAAAGTAACCAAAGAGAGTCGCGACGTGATGATCGAGCCGGCTCCAGGGACCGAGAGGAAGGCGACCGACGCAGGACGGGGGACCGGAGGTAGCAGGAGCATACCATGGAGAGGAGAGTGGAGACGGGAGGACGGGGCAATGAGCGCGCGAGGGCGCGGGCAGGGGGGGAAGGACGCGAAGCAGCACGGGAGTGCGATCCGAGGGACGACAGGGACAAAGTAACAGAGGGGGGAGTGAGTGAGGCGAGGGAGAGGGCAAGCCCGCCGCAGCGACGGACGGGGCGCCCGTATAACGGGGACAGCATGGGGAGACAGACGCAGACGGAAAGACAGGGCACGGCCAAGCACGGGGTGTGCAAAAACACAGGCGCACAAGCACACCAAACGCACACGCATGACAGAAAAGGTCCATGCGTGGGCCGTGCGCCGAGCAAGCGAAGAGAATGGGAGAAAGGCCCAAGAGAAAAACGAGAAAAGCAAATGACAAGGTGCACAGCGCACGGGGCGCTATCCGCCGAGAGCGAGGGTGCACCCGAGACAAGCAGGGAAAGAGAAGAGCAGGAGGAGGAGAGGGAGAAGAACCGCTGGGCGAGACGGCCACGTGGCGAGAAGGAGGCAAGCCAAGCCCCCCCCCCCCGGAAAAGTGTAGGGACCCAGGCCAGGCAAGAGCAGGGGGTAAGACAACAGGGGGGTGGGGGCAAGGGGTGGACATGCCAGTTGAACAAACAAAGCGCCCGCACCAAGCCAGCCGGCGCAGGCCGAGGGGTGAGAGCAAGGACGCACACAGAACATACCACACGGGCAGGCGCCCGGCGCCCGCACGCGCCACCCCCAGGCGGGCAAAAACAACGCAAAGGCTCACACGCAGGGCTGGGAGCAACAGAGAGGTGCCCAGTCGCCGCGCCTCGCCGCTCGCCCTCCGCGTAGCACGCGCGCAGCGCATACACAAAACGACCAGCAAGGGGGACACACCAAGCGGGAAGGGGAGCGGAGGGAGTGAGAGCAACAGGAAGAGAGAAGCCCACGCAAACGAGAAGAACAGAGGAATCAAGAGGACCAACAAAAATAAACAAGCCAAAAAGAGGGGAGAACGTGCAAAGGAGCCGCCCCAGGACAGCGCACAGCGGCAGGTTCGGCAACAGCACCGCCGGGCCCGCCCGGGGGGGGAGAAAGCGTGAGAGGAAGGCAAGAGTGCAAAGCGCAGCAGGCAAAGGGCGACGGAGAGTTCCAAACGAAAAGAAGGTGACGGGGGACCGGGGGAACCTGCAGAGACCAGAGGGGGGCAGAGAGGGGAGAGCGCCGATGACGAGGGGAAAAGAGACGAAAAGAAAGAAACCCTGGAAAAGGGGGGGGCCAAAACGTGACGAGGACGTAGGGGCGCAGAGAGAGAGAGGAAAGAAGGAGAAGGGAGAGAGGAAAAAAGGAGAAAGGAAAAGAGAAGAAGGGTACACAACGGCAGATGGAGCAGTAGCTTGACAGAGGAGGCAGAGAGGAAGGAAGACAGGGGACCGAGGGGAGGCAGGAAGCACCACATCGCAGAGACAGAAACGAACGGGGGCGGGAGAAACATGGGGGGCACGGCAGGCGGAAACCACACCAGGGCAAACAAACACACACACCGGGGGGGCGACGAAACCAGCAGAGACAGGGGGAAGCACAGACAGGGGAAAGGAGCGGAGGGCGGGGCGAACCCCCGACCGCGCCCAAGACCCCAAAGACAGCGCCCAACGACGCGGCGCCTCCGACTCCGCAACCCGCGTCGCTAGGTCCGGCCGGCCGTCGCCGTCCAGCACGCGCGCTCAGCTCCAGAGAAAGGACGATAAAACAGGGGCACCCTGGCGGAAGGGTCGGGCAGCCCAAAAAAGGACAGCAGGCGCAAGAAAAACTACCACAGATGGAATGGGAGGAGAGGTGGCGGGGGGCGGGGCGCCGGGGGAGCAACAAAACACCAGCTGGAAGGAAAACGTGAGGAGGAGCGCGGGCGCCAGCCCAAGCCATGAAGAGCAGACAAGGAACAGGAGAAAAGAACAAGCGGAAGAGGCGCCGAAACGTGAAATGCAAAGCAAAAGCAAGCAAACCACTGTGAGGGCAAACTGCGAAACACAGAGGAGACGAACAGGAAAGGGAACGAGCCGCACAACAAGCAAGAAAAGAAGAGAAAAGAGGAAAAGACAACACGAGAGAAAAGTAAATAAACCAAGGGAAGGAGAACTGATACAACACAGAGACCAGGACGGAGCAAGGAAAGGGAGGAACCGAGGAAAATGAGCAAGCCACAAGAGAGAAAACAGAGACACCGCGAGGGGGGGAAAGATGACGAACTGACACGACACACAGGGGGGAAGCCGGTGAGCAGCAGGCCCGGGCAAGATAACCATACACGACAGGGCAGACAAGAAGGAGAACACAACAACACAGGGCACCGGGGGGGACAAAAAGAAACCACGCGAAAGATGCAGGGGCACAGAAACAACTGCCACAGTTGGCCAAGGTGGAGGAGAACGGCAGGGCAGCGGACGGCAGAAGTGATGCCCGCAGACCGGCCAGAGTGAGGCAAAGGCTCACAGACCACGCCTGCAGGAAGATGCACGTGACGTCCAAGAAAAAGAACCGGAGAAAGCCGGAGCCCATGGGACCGGGGTAAAAGTACGGACGCGGTTGACCACACACAGCAGAGCGAGTCCCAGTGCATGGGAAATCCGAAGGAGGCCGAAAGGAGCAGCAAGGACGGAGCGCAGGGGAACGACGCACGAAACGAAGGAAGGTGCCAGGGGACGATAGCAGTGATATGGCACGGGAGGGGGGAAGAAGGGAGTCCAGTGCCTGGGTGCCAGCACGTAGCGACCGACGGTACACGGGGAGGACGCGCGACACCGAAAGCCTGAGGAGGAGCGCGACCCAGAGGACCCACCACGACCCAGCGAGGCCAAGCAGGGGCATAAAAAGGCCCAGAAAAAACGCGGGATAGCCAGCAAAAGCGCGCAGAGGGGCAACGAGCGACACGGGGAGAGGGAGGCTGCAGCAAAGCAGTCACGACCGGAGAGAAAGAGCGGGCGGCCCGCGGCACTGACGGGGGGGGCCAGGAGAAGCCAGGGAGGGGAACACGGGAAGGGAGCTCGCAACCCCGCCACACAGCGCCCATCGAGGGAAGGGGGGCGGCCGCCCGCGTGTAGGGAGCCACGAGCACCTGGCGGGACGGAGGGAGAGTGGCCGCACCACACCGGCAGGCGCGTGACCGGCCGCCCCGGCAGCGGGCAGCGCCGGCGAGCAGGGGGACCTAGCACCGTGCCACAAAGGGATGGGGAGCTACGGCCACCCAGGCGGGAACAGGCAGGACAGAGGGACGAACACACACCCCGAGCCCCTGGGTAGCAGGGGCGAGAGGGGGCCGCCCCCCCCGCGGGGCACGGCAGGAAAGCAGGGCCGGTGGCTAGAGGAGGGCAATCCCAGGGGCATGAGCGAGGGAGAACGGAGGGGCACGAGGGGTGAACTCGGATGGAAGCAGGAACAGCAGGCGCACAGTAGGGGGCCTGCGGGCCAGTGGGAAGACAGCGGAGCAGAGAAGGGTGGAGCGGAGCGGGGGGCGGGAGGAAGACGGGACGGAGGGAGGAGGGGAGAACCAGGACAGCCGTGCAAAGCACTGCAGGGATACAGAGGAGGCGCCAGCGCGCAGGAGACAGGACCGTGGCAGACACAGGAAAAACGCGGGAAGGCACCCAGAGGGGGCCGCGAGGGACCCGGGAGAGAGAGATAGGGGGCGGAGAAAGGGACAGGAAGTAGGCGAGGGCCGGGACTTAGGCGAAGGGGCAGTGCAGACAGTGGCGGAAGGCCCACAGCCTTGGAGCAAATGATGGGAACGGGGCGAGGGGGCCGCCAAGCCTCGGCCGGGGTGGACCAGGGGCCGCCACGCGCAAGCGCTGACGAGACAGAACAACCTACACACAAACACGGCACAAAAACGGCAGACGGTGGCCCGGGTGCCGGAGGAGGAGAGAGGGGGGATGGGGAGCGGACCGAAACAAAAACACACCGACCAAAAACCGACCACAGAGGGTGGACAGGGGGGATGGGAGAGGTAGAAATAGACCAAAGCCACGAGAAAGCGACGGTGTAAATGGTAAAGAAAAAGAGGAAGGGCAGATTAAGGGAAGAGAAGGGGGGTAACTAAAACAAACAAGCAGACAAGCAGTGCGAGGCGGGGCGTGGGACCAGGCGGTGGTGGACGGAGGCCGAGGCCTCTGCTGCAGGGGCACGGCAGAGTGAGCTGAGTGAGGGGCAGAGAGACTGGGGCCGCCAGCACACATAAACGGGCAATAAGCGCGCCGAGCGCACGGAGGTCGACACACACGACGGCCAGGGCAAAGAAGGAGGCGACACGGGAAACAGAGTGGAAAAAAAAAAAACCTACAGAGACGTTGAAGAGAGAGACAAAGAGAGGAAAGAGAAAGAGAGAAAGGAGCGAGGTAAAGAAAATAAAAGAGAAAAAGAAGGAAGCAGAGAAAGAGGGGAAGACAGAGAGCAGAAAAGAGAGAGGGGAACGAGCATGAACGAGGAGAGCGAGAAGGAAACAGAAGCGAGACAGGGAAGAGAAAAGAGAGAGGGAGACGAGGGAGGAAGAAGGAAGAGAAAGCATGCGAAGAGCGGCCCGGGGCGTAAACGGGCCCACGCGACGTGAGAGGCAGACCGGCGGCGCACGGGCACACCAAGAGCAGCTGCGGCCACACAGCAGAAAAGACACCAGGGAAAAAGGGGCTGCTGGAGGCACAGTCCGGGGGGTGGGCGCACCGCTACCGGGCGTAATCCGTGGGGTGAGCACAGGTAACGAGGGAGGGCGGCGGGACGGAGGAGGAAAAGGTACGGGGCCGTCAGGATCTGGGCGGGATGTACCGGGAGTGAAAAGCAGTGAAACAAAGATCATGACAAGAGCGCACGAAGAGCGGAGCCAACGCACCATCGAAAACTGGCAGGCGGCGGGGAACGAACGTAGACTCAGTGAGGGAGGGCACAAGACAGCAGGGCGACTGCGATGACCAGAGAGAGCACAAACCAGACCATGCACGAACGTCAGAGCAAACCCACAGCAAAAAGACGGACCAAGGCACCAAAGGCGCGTGCGAGGCAGAGCAACGCACGATCGCGCAATCGAGGGCGCGGGACGCAATAGACAGGAATGGGGAAGCAACAGGTTTGCAGAGCACAGTAGCAGTAATGGATACAAGGAACAGCAGCAGCACGGGCGGCGGGACCAGCGGACACAGTACAACAGAAGGTGAATCAGTAGGAAGGAAAACGAGAGAGAAACGGGAAGCAAGTACGGACGAGGCACAGAACGGAAGCATAGCAAGAGGAGAGGCAGCACGAAGAGAGCTTGGGGGGGTAGCAGGGCGCAGAGGAAACAATGCGGCTCCCGGCCAGGACGATGGGACTGAGAAACCGGCAAGAAGGAGCGGGGGAGTAAAAGCTCGCTACGAGGAGAGTCAGCAGGGAAGCCAGAGCACAGGCCGGGGCGAGGCAAGAGATGCTCGCTGAGAGACGTGAGAAGACCGAAGAAGGAGGGGGGCCGGGTGCGCAGCAGCCAAGGAAGCAGGGGGGGTGGGGCAAGGATCACAAACAAAGTACAGGAGGAAGGGGGAGCGAGCGACAGCTGGACGCGACGCAGCGGCGCCGTGGGCAGCCGGAAGGACAAGGGCTCGAACAGAAGAACAGGAGTCACACGTGCAAAGGGAAGGCGTGGAGGGCAACAGAGGGGAGCCCAGCGCGTGCAGCGTAAGGGAGGAAGTGGAGCAGGCAGGGGCCACAAGAAGAGGCGCTGTGCGTGAACAGCGGAGCCGGGAGACAGGGAAAGACCGAAGACAAAGCGGGACGCCGAACTGGGGTGATCGCAGGAGGGGAAAAAGGCGGACGGGCACAGGAGGTGAGCGCGTGAAAGACCGCGTGGCGCCCGCAGGGAACAGCAGCCACATGTGCAGAGTGCCAGCAAAACAAACGAGGGCAGGGGGAGACATCCGAAAACACCGGCAAACACATGCGGGGAAAGGGGCGGTAACCAGAAGGGACGAGTGCAGAAACAGGAGCTAGCGAGTGACAAAAGAGGAGACGCAGGAGCGGCAACAGGAGAGCACACTGCAGGGGAAGCAGGGGAACAGGTAGGCGCGGAAAGGCGAGGAACGTGAGCCCAACGTGTGGAGACAAGCAGAGAAAAGACGGAAGGAGGTGGCATGCGAGAGACGCGCTGGGATGGCCCAGCAGGCCCACCCGAGGAGCCACCCAACCAGCCGGAGGAAAAGCACGTCTAAAGCATGGAGTTTCAGCGGCAGTCTGCCAGAAGGAGCTCGCAGGACCCCCCCATGAGCGCAGCCAACAGGGAACCGCGGCGCCCGACGGAGGCAGGGGCGGGCGGGCGAAACAGCGCAAATGGAGTCTGCGAGCAGAGGTGACAGAGCCAGACGGGGGAGGAAGGAGTAGCCAAGGCACACAGGCAAAAGATGCGGGACAAAAATAAAAAATAAACGAAAGAAGATTGGAGGGCAAAGGAGAAGGCATGCAAGGAGCACATTGCAGGGCGCACGAGAAATTGAGCGGGAGGGATGACCTGCAGGGGGAAAAGGGGGAGTTGCAGAATGGGAGAGACAAGAGTGGGGCAAAGGCTAGGAGTGTGTGGGGGAGCTGGAAGGAAGGGAGTGCGGAGAGAGGACGGGATGAGGGGGCAGCGAGCGCTGGAAACAACACGAACTGGAAGCCGGGATAAGAGACGGGCTAAGACGAAAGCAAAAGTAACAGGGGGCAGGCAACGCATAACGGAGTAAGGCAGGGTGCGGGGGCGGGACGGCGCAAAGAGAAGGTTACAGGGCCTGGAGAAAAGGGAGGGACGAGACGGGAAACCGACAGGACGACTAGGGCGCTGAGAGCGGAGAGAGATGTGGGCGAAAAAACGAACAACAGATGGGATCGAAAGGAAAGCAGCAGGAGAATACAGGAACAACCCCACCGGAGAGACTGGAGAAGGAAAAAACACACCAAGCGCTGGCAGCAGGGCGACAAAGAAAACAAAGGACAACGGGGCGGAAAAGAAGAAGACGCTGGGGGAAGAACGCTGAAAGACGAAGGACACAACGAACGGAGAAAGGAGCAGTGGATGGGAACCCCGAGAAAGAGCAGAACGCCCCCAAACCGGAAGTCCACGCAAAGGGAGCAGCCATAACAGAGTGCAATCGCGGGCGAAAAGAGGGGAGGGGTGGCAAACACGGCAACCAAAAGGAACAGAAGGCGGCACAAGAGAACAGGGTAAGGGATAGAGGAAAACCACTGGAACACGAAGAGGCGCATCCGCGCGCGGCGCCGCCCGCCGGTGGGGGGTGAGAGAGAGGCGCCAGAGACCACATGGGACAGCGGCGGCACACTAGCAAATAACAGGCAGGGGGCACAGAGGCTGCCCCAACAAGGTCGCCAGGGGGAAACACACACAACAAGATATGCAGCAACAGCCAAGGCAACAACAGTGAGGGACGACCAAGGGCGATGCAGGGGGGGGGGCGGAGCAGGCGAGGCCCGTGAAAAGAACCAAAAGAAGAAGAGGAAAACGGATAGGAGAGGAAGAGACCAGGGAAGTTAAGAGCGAGCCAAAACGAAGAGAGCGACGTGCGAAAAGGGGAAACGTGGGGTGCGGGAAGAAGGGATGGAAGAGGGGGGGGGGTCAGAGCAATCTAAGTCAGGAAGGGTGAGCAATAAGTAGCGGACGCAGGCACAGACCCAACAAGCAGTGGGAGGGGGGGAGAAAAACAGTAGCAGAGCCGCGCACGCGCAAGAAGAGAAATGTAAGAGGCGCGACGGGACACAGCGAACTAAAACACAGAACCGAACAGGATGAGAAAAAGCGGACAAAATGAGACCAGGGCAAGGAAAAGAAAAAAAGAAAGGAAGAATACAGAAATGAGAGCGCCAGGAACATGTACATGGGACAGGGACGCAGGAGCAATGCCTACCACAGGACCACAGGAGGCAGAGCGAAGAGTAGCGAGCAGGAGACAACCAAAGAGCACACAAACATACCAGAGACAAAACCCAGGCCAGCAGAAACAAGGAAAAGACGCGGGGCAAAAAAACTGCAGGGGAATACAAGCCCAAATCGAGGAAGGAACAAGTGAAAGGCGACACACCCAGGACAGGACACTACCGACAACAATTGCATGTCGCCGTGGAAGAAAATTGAAAGGACGAACGGAGGAAAGCCAAGGGAAAGAAACGCGGCAGAGGAGAGTATATGGTACGGTGGACAGAAGACGCGAATGGGAGCAGACCCGAATGACAAACAGGTCGAGAGCGGGAAAAGGGAAGAGAAAACAAGGAGGAAGGAGGAGAAGAGACAAACACAGACGAGGACGGGAGAAAGCAGGAGCCATCAGACGAAAAAAGGGAGGGAGAGAAGAGACACGGCCGGAGGACAAAGGCCAAGCGACGCAGCCCTAGACGGAAGCGAAGAAAGAAGGCGGTGGGCGAAGCACAAGAGGGGGAACAAGCCTGAAGGGAAAACAAAAACGCTCGCGAGGAAGGGGAAAAAGCTAGCCAAGCATGCCGACTGGCGCCAAAGGAAACAAGCAAGAAGGCAAAGAAGCATAACCCATGCAGCCCAACGCCAGTGGCTAAGAACAGGGAACGCGAGCGATGGAAAAAGAGAAACGAAGCGCATGTTCGGAAGGCAGCACAGGAGGGGGAAACAACAACCTGGCCAGGCAGTGGGACCACAAGGGGGTAAAGAGAAGGATGGCAAACAGCAACCAAAGATGGGGGTGCAAAGAAGACAGAGGAGAGAGGCATAGGACGTTCCACAGAGAAGCGCAAAAAGAGGCGTTGCAAAAGCCAAGCACGACTGCGACGATACACCAAACTGTGCCGACTAAGAAAGAAAAAACGGCCGCGACTAGAAGCGGGGACTGTGGCGGAGCGGTGCAAATTGCGCACGGGAGCAAGCCGGCAGATACACAGCAGACCTAAGACGGCACCGCGGCTCACGTACGCACCACGACCTCACGGGAGCTGGCACAGCAGGGGAGCGCCCCGCGCAAGGCACAGAAGTTAAACCGGAAAAAGGGTGGAAGACTGGAGACGGGGCGCAAAACAGGGCCGACAGCGAAACACAGACAAGAGAAAGAGCCGACCCAGCGGTGGAGGCGAGCGTGAACAGTTTCAAGCACACCCGAAGGACTTGGGGGGGAGAAGCCAAGCAGAACACAAAGTGCAACCGAGCTGAGGGCCAGCCGAAAAAAGTGCAACAGTCACAGGCGGGCGGCAACGTGCGCGCCAGAGAGAGCGAGGCCGGCAGCAAACGTGAGGCGGACGCGGCCGGAAGGACAGTCAGTAGGGTAGAAAAAGGGAAAACAAGCGACTGCACCAGGGGGCAGACAACAAACAAGCCCAAGGAGGGAAACAATGGAGAGCGACAGGAACCCCAAAACAAGCGCAAGACGAGGCAGCACACACGCAGGAATAGCAGACCGGGGTGAAGAGCGTAGCGACACCTGGATAACCAGGAGCAATACGACCAGGCAAAAGGAGGACCAGAGGGGTAAGGAGCAGAGGGTAAAGCTAAGCAAGGAGGCAGGAGGGGCGGGATCAGGAAGCACAGCGGGCGCTAAAAGGGATGGAAAAAAAGTCAAAAGGAATTAAGGCAAAGGGCCCACGAGTAACAGACAGAGCTGAGATGCGGAGAGCAAGAGCCAGGGACCGGGTAAGGCGGAGGGCGGGACGGGGGAGTATCGAGTAGCGGGAGCGGTAGTCGATAGGAGACAAACGGGAGCGAAGGCGAAACGGCGGAGCGGACAACACGACAAAGACAAAAGAGGCTAAGCAGAGGGGCACAAAGCAAAAGAGGGCAAAGGCCCGAGGCGGGGGCAACGCAGCGGAGCAGCCGTCATGGTAATTAAATTGGCGAACGAGGGCCGAGGGAAAGAAGGGGAAAGAAAAAAAGAAAAGAGGCACGACAGCCAAGGCAACAAGTGAAGCAGCGACGAAGAACGCACACAGACACAGACGGAGACAACACAAAGCCGACCAGGAGCCGCGGCCAACACATCCACGAAGGGGACCTGCACAGAACACGGCCGCGGAGCTGGAGAGATAGAGGATGGGGAAAAGCGCGGCGCGGGGGGACCAGACCCAAAAAAAGGGAAAACGCTTGGACGAACCGATCAGCACCGGGAGAAGACCGGCGCGCCTCTCGCGCGCAGGCCTAGAGCCACGCGCACCTCCGCTCTGGCGCGCCTGCCGCGCGCCGCGGGCACGGGCCCGCGCGGCGACTCCGCTGCACCCGCCTCTCGTGCGCGCCGGCCCCTCCCCGCGGCTCACTGAGAGCCGCCGCGCGCGAGTGATCTGGCGGACCAAGCACACCCAGGACCGCGCTTCGCGCGCCACGTTCGTGGCCGCGCGCAGGAGGAGGGAGGGGGTGCGAGGGCAAGTGGAAGCAGCCGCATGAGCCGGACCCGGGCAGGGATAACGGGGGAAACCGACAAACAGGACGAGAGCGAAGGCAGAACTAGCGGGGGCGCGGACAAAACTAGAACGGACACACCACCGAGCAGGGTCACTGCCTGGAAGCACCATTGCAGAGAGGCCAGACGACCAAAACACAAGGAACAAAGAAAACCAAGGAATGGGAGGAAGGGGAGATAAACACACATGAGAACAGAACGCACGGCAAGTTTATGTAGAAGGGCAAAACGTGCACAGCCAGGGCGCCGGAGAGGGATAAAAGCAACAAGACAACAAAGGCCACAAAGCGTGGGCGGTGGGCGAAGCCCAGGAGCGTGACCCAGCGCGAACACCACACACACACACACGCGCCTCAGCGACCGACACAGGGAACAGGGCGGACAAGGCGGGGGCAGGGGGGACGTGGACAGCGAAGAGAGGCCGACAGTCACGGACCACGACGCACAGACCAGGAACGAGGCGCACACCAAGAGACAAAACCACAGCCCCTGGCACAAGCTGGGGAGTTCCCCCAGCGTTCGGAAGGACGCGAAAAGCAAGCATACAGCAATAGGGCAGGACCCGCGCCCAAGATGCACCTACAAGCGAGAAAAAGACAAAATGGCCAGCACGATGCACGTGGAGCCAAGAAAACCGGCTAAAAGACGATGCCCGTGAAGCAGTCAAGCGACCAGAAGGGGGGAAAGGGGGCAGCGCACAGCAACACCAGGCAGCCAACGCCATCCCACTCCACGAAGCACAACGCCAACAGCCAAAGTGACACAGCCTGTAGCACGCCACGCGGACGCGCCCACGAACAAGAGACACCAGGAGAAGGCGTTGGCAGGACGACAGCGCAGAGGTCACACCGAGCCCGCCAAGCTCCAGCACAAGCTAAGCCGGGGACGAACACCCCCGCGTGCAACAGACCGGATCCGACGGCCACCCCCCAGGGGAGGAGCAAACGAAGGACATGCCCACACGGACCCGACACAGGGCCGCAGCGGGAGCGGGCCCCTTCAGGACGCCGCGGACCCACGACGCGGTCGCCGGCCGACGCCACACCAGCCGACGGAGATACGGAAGCCTGTAGCACAACAGGAGACAGCCGACAGAGAGGCAAGACGTACAGGGTCGGCCAGGGACAACCGCGCCCAACGCAGCGACAAGGAGCGACGGGGACGACAATTAAACAGAGCCCAGCACGCCCCCATCAACCGCAGGGCTGAGGACGGTGGAGAGCGCACAGCACGCAGGTCACAGCAAGAGTATCGCCCACACACAAACACCAGGAGGAGGGCACGACAACGCGCGGCCTCGCAGGAGCGGAAAAGAGCAAGGAGCCCGTCAAAGCCGCAAAATAGATAGTGCACCACGAGAGCAATGCGACGGCGACAGAACCCGGGGCAACTGGGAAGCAACTGCGTGCAGTAGAGAGGATGGGAGCCCGGACATCACGGGGCAGCTCCCACAGCCAGACGCTGAGACATCAGGGGCAGAAAGGCCCAAAAGGAAACCGGACCAAGCACGAAGCGGGAACCAACAGACCGGTGAAGAGACGGCGCCCCCCAAGCCCATAAACGGCCACAAGAGACGAACAGAAAAGTAAACGCAACACTTGGCAACAAGGCATGGAGTGGAGGGAGTGCAATGCCACATGAACGCAGCTCAAGAAAGAAAAAAGGAGCCAAGCGAGGAGGGCACATGAGGGAAACAAGAGAGCAGAGGTGTCACAGAGACGGACTGGGAAAAAGCCTTCACCATGGGGCCGCGAGGGCGCCCCGGTCGTACTGGAGGACGAGGGCCAAAGGCGCGAAGGACGCGTGGCGCTGAGAGGTAGAGAAGAACAGGAGACAGCGGCAAAGGCGTGAGGGGCAGTGCAGGCCGGCAGCAGCATCCAAGGGCACACTCCCGCAAAAACGGAGACATCGGGCAGGGGATGACAAACGCAGAGGGGAGAGGCGATGTGGGTCCCCAGCACAAGGTGCACCTGGTCGAAGGAGAGCGGGAAGCAGCTGGAAGGCCCACCTGGCAGGGGAGGAGGAGAGGACAAAGAGAAAGGCGCACGAACAGGATTTAGAACAAAGTGTGCAGGGAGGGAGGGAAAGAGAACCAAAGAGAGGTGGCGGCGAGGAGAACGAGCCGGGCCTGCCAGTGAGCAGAGAGAAATAGCTACCGACTCAGGACGGTACCTGGGGAGAGCAGGATCAGACCAAAGTGGGAGGTAGAGTTACGTGAGAGACGTGAGATGGCAACGATCCAGGTCGTTCTGCGGCATGGGAAGGCCGAAGCATGCACGGAGTCGACGCCGATGTGTACGAAACAGGACAAAGACAGGTGAGTGAGATGGAGCGGAAGGGAGAGTGGTCAGAGCCCGCACTCACGACGTGACGGGCGCCCCGGCAACGAGTCAGCAGGCCTGGAGACAGACGCAACGGAAAGACACCAGGTCCACCGCCCAAGCACTGGGGTTGCAAAAAACACAGCGCACAACACACACAACACGCACACGTGCATACATGGACAGCGCGGGCCGGGCGCCGAGCAAGGCGTAAAAAGTGGGGGAGAAGGCCAAGAGAAACAGTGAAAGCAAAGGGGACAGTGCGGACATCACGCGCAGGGCGCGCTTAGGAGCGAGGCGGCACGAGAGACAAGGAGAATGTAGAGAAAGATGAGATGAGAGAAGAGCCCCGTGCAACGCGCAGCCCATGGTCGAGGAAAGGAGGGGGCAAACAGCCCCCGCCGCCTCCGGAGAAAAGCGAGGACCCATGCCAGCAAAGAGCAGGGGCTGAAGCGACACAAACAGGGGGGGGTCGGGGATAGGGGCCACAGCCCAGTGGAACAAGACAACAGGGGCGCCCGCACCAAGCCATGGCCGCATGCGAGCGAGGGGGTGACAATGACGCCACACAGACACGGACCACAGCCGGCATCGTCCCTCGCCCTCACGCGCCACCCCAGGTCTGCAAAGACACGCAAAGCGCACACGCAGTGGAGCAACCAGTAAGGAGCGCTGTCCCTAGCGCCGCTCCGGCGTGCCCCGTGCCTCCCGCTGGCACGCGCTCTCTCAGCGCACATACAGACCAGCAAAGGGACACCACCAAGTCTGCCAAGTGGAGCGAGGAGAGATGGCACAGAGAAGAAGAAGACAGCAAAACAACGAGAAATAACACAATGAAGCAGAGAGACCAACAAAAAAAGGAAACAAATTCAAAAGGTAAGGGAACTGATCAAGGAGCACCCACCGGCCTGAGACAGCTGGCACACGCGGCATTCGCGCAACCAGCATTCGGCGGCGGGGCCGCCTCCGCGGTGGCGTGGAGAGAGAGGCGGGGGAAGAAGCAAGAGTGGGCACACTGTCGAGCAAGCAAAGGGCGCGACTGGAGTAGTCGCCAAAATAAAAAGAGGAGGGTACACGGGGGTGACCTATATGGAGTCCAAGGAGGTGTCATAGTGGGGATTGGCTGCGCGATGACGAGGGGACGAAGAGACGAAAAGAAAAGAAACCTGCAAGAATAGGGGGCCCCAAACGGCAGACGTGAGACCGTGGGCGAGGAGAAAGAGAGGAAAAGAAGGGAGAGGAAGAGAGGGGAAAGAGGAGGAAGAGAAAAGCAAAAAAGGGGACACACGGCAGGGAGCCGTGGGAGGGCGGGACAGCTGGGAGAGAGGAGAGAGGAGAAGGACCAGGACGAGGTGGGAGGCAGGAGATCAACCACAGTCGGCAGAACAGAACGACAGGGCGGGGGGGGAAAGAAAGGGAGGTGCAAGCCTGTGACAGCCGAAACCAACACGAGAGGCAGACAAACACACACACCGGGGGCTCTAAACCACAGGAACAGGGAGTGGAATTGCGGCACAGACCAGGGAAAAGGAGCGGGGGGGCCTGAACCCCGCCCGACCCGTCCAAACCCCCAAGAGGAGCAGGCCCAAAGCTGCGGCCGCGACGCCGCAGCCGATCGCGGCCGCGATGCCGCCGCGCGGGCGCTCCGGCCACAACTCGCGCGAGGCGCATGGAGAAAAGACGATTAAGAAGTGGTCACCCGGGGCGTGGGAAATAGGCGGCAGCGCCCAAAAAATCGGACATGCAAGGAAAAAGGCCCACAGAGATGGAAGAGGGGCGGGGGGCGGGCCCTGGGTGATGGCAACAAAACCAAGGCGGGAAGGGAAACGGTAAATGAAGTGCTCGCGCAGCCAAGAAGAGAGACAAGGGAAAAGGGAGAAAAAGTACAAGGCGGTGAAGGAGGGCGCGGAAAAGCAAACAGAAGCAAATCAGCAAGCAAAATGGGAGGCAATGGAGTGCGGAACAGCGGAGGGAGCGACATGAAGCACGAAGGCCGGCCAACAAGGCAAAGGGAAAAGAAAAGAGAAAAGAAGGAAAATACGAACCGGAATAAGAAAGAATAAGAAAACACAATGGAAGGAGAACGGGAGACACACAGGGCCAGGACGGACAGGGAGAGATACAACTGAGAGAAAGGGCAAGGGCACAGGAGAAATTAACAGAGCAGCAGCCGCGAGTGGGGTAAAAGATTTAACGAACACCCACGTGAACACAGGGGGTAATCCCGGAGGGAGCATGCTCCGTGTGCAGAAACCAGACACCGACAGGGGCATGAGCAAGAAGCGAGTGAACAGCAGAGCAGTGAACAGGGCACCGGTGTGCTGGGACAACAGAGACCACGCGAAAATATGCAGGGCACACAACACCAAGCCACCAGAGGCGCAACGGGTGAGGAGCGTTGCAAGGGTGCAGAGGCAGAATTGGAGAGAGCAGCAGACCGGCCAATGAGGCAGGACGGAAGGCCGACGAGAAAGCCCACCGCCTGCAGGGGAGACGGAGTGCACTCACGCCAAGGAAAAAAAGAACCCGTCGGACGAAAGCCGAGGCCCCAGGGAGCCCGTGGTGAAACAGTACTGTAGCTGGGACCAAACAGATGGCATTAGCGAGCCCAGCAGTAAACCAGAGATAGGCCTAAGCAGCAGTTGCAGGCTGGAGGGCTCAGGGGACAACGCCACAACGCAAGAAAGGGGGGCAGGGCGGCGAGAGGCAGGCAAAGGGCAGCTAGGATGGGGAAAGAGGCAGGCCGGGGTGCGGGCCGACGAGGGCAGGCGGGACCGCGGTACACTCGTGAGGACTCCGTCGACACCTGGAGAGAGGCCGGAGGGAACGCGCCCCCAGGAACGGAGACACACCTACCCGCAGAGGCCAAGCAGGCGAGAAAAAAGGCCGAAAAACGGGAGGACAGGCCTCGCGCGGGCAAGAGCAGGGAGATGGAGCGCAGCGCGGGCACATCCTAGGAAAGACGGGCCTGCCGCGCAGGACGGGGGGTGGGGTGCCCAGAGAGGTGCCTGGAGACAGAGAGGGGAACGCTGAACCCCGCCACACAGCCCATTCGAGCACAGGGCGGCGGGCCCGCGGTGGAGGTAGTCACGAGCAGCGTCCTGCGCGGACGTCGAGAGGGGGCCGGCACGACACGGCAGGCTTTACCGCCGCCGAGGCGTCGTCAGCCCGGCGGAGGGACGCAGTCCTACCGGCAGCGAAGTGAAGGAGGGGGGTCGGCACGCCACGCAGGGAAACAGAGAACAGGGAACTAGCAACACCCGAGCCCCCCTGGGGGAGGGCGGGAGAGGGCCTACCCCGCACCACCGGGGAGGCCGCAGGAAGCCAGGGGGGCCGGGCAGAGGAGTGGGCCAGCCCAGTCGGAGCGGAGGGACTGGAGCGCACATGGGGAACTCGGGGAGGCAAGAACAGCAGCTTCACAGAGGGCTCCCGTGCCAGGGGGGAGAACCGAGGGCAAAGAAGTGGTGCAGCGGATCGGGGGCCGGGAGGAAGTGATGGGGGAGAGTCGCGGAGGAGGGGGTGGAGGGGACCAGCACCAGCCGCAGCACGCAGGGGTCAAGACGGAGGGCGCCGGGCAGCGTGCAGGAGGACAGGACCGGCTACAAGGGAACAACCGCGAAAGCGGCACCCAGGGGGTCGTGGGTAGAGACCCGGAGCAGAAGACTGCACGGAGCTAAAGGAAAGGAAGGCCGGTAGCCGATAGAGCCCGAGGCACAGTGCAGGAAGGGGAAGGGCCACAGCCCGTGGAGCAAAAGGAAGGTGGGTAGGGGGTCCCCGCCTGCGTGCCGGGCGGGGAGGCAGGGGCCGCACGGCCGGCAAAGTCGCACTAGTGACATACACACCCGACACACAAACACGGCACAAACAGACGTTGCAGACCGTCCCCGGGCCCGAGACGGAGCAACGGGGGGTGGAGGCGGGACGAGAACCAAAAAGGACGACACCGACCAACGACACAGTGGACAGGGGTGAAGGGCATAGGAGAGAACCTAAAGGCCCGACTGAGGAAGGACTGGGGGAAAAAATAAAGAAAGATAAGGTGCAGCGGAATGATAAAGGTGGTAAGCTAAGACAACAGCAAGCATGACAAGCAGCGACAGTCGGGTGCGTGGACCAGGACGGGGGGACGGAGAGCCACGTGCCTGCTCGCAGGGCACGCAGAGGGAAGCTAGGGAGGTGGGGGGAGGAGAGCTGGGGGCCTGCCACACACGAGTGAGATGGACGGCAATAAGACGCGCCGACTGCACGGGGACGGGCACACACACGGAATGCCACCGCCCAACAGAAGAAGACTGCACACGCGGAAAACAAGGAGAAAAAAAAAGATAAACCCGTACGAAGAGAAGAAAGACAAAGAGAGAGAGAGAGAAAAGAGGAGTAATGGGGCTGAAGTGGGAAAAGAAGAAAGGAGAAAAGAAGACAAGAGAAAAGAGAGGGGCAGAGAGAGAAAAAAGAGAGGAGGGTGGAGAAAGCGGCAGTCACGGGAACGAGAGACGAAGAAAGGGGAAACAGACCGAAGGCAGGCGAGAAAAAAGAAGGGAGAAGAGAAGGAAGGAGAGAAAGAAAGGCAGGGCGGAAGAGTCGCTCCGGGCAAAGAGTCCACGCGAGAGAGAGTTCAGGTTACCGCGGTCGTCACGGCACACCAAACGTGCAGCGCGCACAAACAGTCAAAGGAGAGACCAAGGCCACGAGAGAAGGGGCGGCGTGAGCGCAACCAGTCCGCGGGGGGGGGGCGCACGCGCGACCTGGGCGGTAAGCGGGGTAGGGGAGGCACGCAGGACTAGTAGTGGGCGTGCGTGACCAATTATGGGAAAGGGGACAGTGCCGGTCATCAATGCGTGGATGTACCGTATTAATGAGGGCAAGGCAGGTGAAGAACAAGGAGGAGGTACTCACAGCGCCGGCACGAAGACAGTGAGACCACGCACCACCGGAAACGGGCCACGGCGGGGCGGGCAAACGATGACTAAGACGCAGGGGGGAAGGGTGCACGATCTAACCACACGCGACGCGAAAGAGTAGAGCACAAAGACTCAGACCAGACGAGACGCGAGCAAACACAGCCCACAGCAAAAAAAAAGACTGGAGCAGTCAACCAAAGGCCTGAGCGAAGAAAGAAGCAACTCACGACGCGCCGGGCAACGCTGGCAGGGACTCAAGGCACAGTGGAAGGGACATCCAACACTGGGCAGAGACACCAGGGAGGCGAAAGGATTCAAGAGAGACAAGGTCAGACCAACACGGGAACTGAGCGGGTACCAAGCGACGACAGACAACAAAGGGGAGCATAGGGGGACGCGGAAGCGAGAGGAGAAAACGGGGGAACAGAGGACCACGACCGACACAGACAGAAGCAAGCAGCAAGAGAGTGGCACGCACGGAAGAGATGGAAGCTGGGGGAGGCGAGGCAGCGACAGAGGAGAAAAAACAAGCGGTGGCCCCCAGGCACGGAAGGGTGGTACGAGCAAACACAGGCCAGGAGAAGAGCGCGGGGCGAAAAAAGGGGCCTAACGAGAAATTAGGCCATGCAGAAGCGCAGAGCACAGTCAGGGCCGAGCAAAGAATTCAGCGCGGACGAGACGGGGAGGAACCAGAAAGGGAAGGGCAGGGCGCGTCGCAAGTCGCAACCGAAGCGCAATGGGGGTGAAGAGTGCAGAAAGAGCACAACAAAGACGAGGGAGGAATGAGAGGCTTAGCGTTTAAGCCGACAAAGCTGAAGCGCACCCGGCAGCGGCGGCAGGTAATGGGGTCGAAGCCGGTAAGGACAAGAGGGCGAACAGTTAAGGTTAAAGGCAACAGCGGCAAGGTGTAACCTGGGCGTGGAAGGGGACACGAAACCCAGAGGACCCAGACTCCCAGCCAGAGGTGGGAAGGGAAGTGGAGGCAGGCAGGTGGTCACAAGAAAGGCGGCGGTCGCAGAGACAAGGCAGCAGGAGCACAGGACAGACAGACCGAAAGGACCACAAAGGCGGAGCCGAACGGTGGACGGCAGAGAAACAAGGCGGACCGGCCAGCAGTAGGAAGGCTTCGGAAACGACTTGCGTGGCGCCCAGCGACGAATCGGAGCCACAGGCAAAGCAGGTCTCTAGGCAAAAACAAACGAGTGTGGTGCAGGGGAGGACAGCAGGCCTAGGAACACCGGGGGCAAACATCAGCGAAGGGGCGGGAACCAAAAAGGACCGAACGCAGACAGGGCGGATGGCTGATGTGACAAACAGAGAGACATCAGACCGCAACAGGAGCAGACACGCAGGGGAACGCAGAACAGAGCGGCTGTGGAAAGTCGAGGAACTGTGCAGTAGCCACTGGAACAAGCGAGGAAAAAGAAGCCTTGAACATGTGCCACACGGGCGACGAGACGCGCGGGTGAGGCCCATCAGAGTTGGGCACCACCGCGGAGCCAGAGCCCAACCCAGTCGCTTGGAGTAAAGAACGGCACGGCGAAAAGGCACTGGAGGCAGCGGCAGGGGGCCCAGGAAAGTCTTCGCGGAGTAGTCCCCCTCCATGGAAGCGCAACCAACGCAGAGCCGGCGGGGCTGCCCACGGATGCAGGTGCATTGTCGCGAAACGAGACGCAAAGGTATCTGCAGGCAAGACAATCGTGAGACCGTGGGAATGAAGAGAGGCAAGGTCAACACATGCAAGAAAGTAGCGGTCACAAAAATACGAAAGAAGACGAAAGTGAAAGTGATGCCAAGAGGAGAGATGCGTCCCAAAAAAAAAAAAAAAAAAAAAAAAAAAAAAAAAAAAGGGATCACAGGCCAGGCGGCACGAGAAATGGAGCGCGAGACGCGACTGCAGTGGGGTAAAAAGAGTGAGGTGAGCAAAGAAGGGGATGGGACAAGTGAGGGGTGCAAAGAGCTGATGATGCAGGTGTACGGAGGGATGGAGGACCGAAGAGGTGACAGGGAAGGGGGGCGCAGCGAGCGAGTCTAATTCAATGCCACTGACGGGAAGCGCGAGGAGAAGAGAGCGCGAAAGACGAAAAGTGGCAAAGTAAGGGGGACAGGCGACCGCAATGACGGAGGAAGGCAGTGAGGGCGGTGGGGGACGGCGAATGTAAGAATGGACAGCGGTAGAAGAAATGTAGTAGGGGACGTGAAAGGGAAACCAGCAGACACGTAGCTCTGGAGGAGCGGAGAGACGGGCGAAAAAACAACAACAGATGGGGGGGGAGCGGAAAGGAAAGCATCAAGGAAGACAGTGCAGTCGAACAACCCAGCCATGAGGAGAGAGTGGAGAAGAAAAACACCAAGCGCTCAGCAGTCGCACGAAAACAGCAAAGTGACCAACGTGCTGAACAGAAGAGAGCGTGTGGGGAAGAACGCGTGGAAATAGACGGAGAGAGACACGAACAGACTCGGGAGAAGAAGGCAGGGGAGGGTGACGCCCTGTGGGAAAGAGCAGCAAACCCCCAAACCTAAGCGGCACATCAGGGAAGCACCAGAGACAGGGATGGCAAAGTGGCGAGCGTTGAAAGAAATGGGGTGAGGGGCAAAAGCACGCAGAACCAAAGGGGGCAAGCAGAAGCGGCCACAGGAACATGGTAGGAGGGAGTGGTGGAGAAACCAGCATGAGACACAGCGAATTGGCGCAGGCGCGCTGTGCGGGCCGCCTCCCGCCGGGGGGGAGGAGAGACGAGGGCGCAGATACCACAGGGACAGGGTGGCATCACATCAAACAGAACAGCAGGGGCAGCAACTGAGGCGCCCCACAATGGCGTGCGGGGTGGGAAAACAGCAACAAAGAGGACGAAGCACAGCCAATCACAACCATCGCAGGGATGCTACCATAGGGCCGAGTCAAGGGGGGGGCGGGAGGCGACCGAGGCCGGCAAAAAACAAAAGAAGCAGAATGAACGGAAGGAGAGGGAGATACAACATGTCAAGAGGGCATCCAAACACAGTATGATGCACGTCAAAAAAGGGGAAAGGCGGTTAGGGAGAACAGAGAAGAGTGAAAAAGGGGGGGGTTGCAGATCAAGCTAAAGCATTGGAAGAGGGGTGCAGAAGAGGCAGCACCGGGAGGCGGTCAGGGCAAGACAAACACAGCAGGGTGGGTGGAAAAAAACAGTTAAAGCCGCCGACGGAGAGAAAGAAGCAGGACGCAGGTGACACAGGCGAACCGGCAGACACAAACGACAGAGTACGAAAGACGACAATGAGACAGGTGCAAGCGGAAAAAGAAAAGAAGAAGAAGTAAAGACCAGAACTGAGGAAGACGCAGGTAAAACACACAGTTGAGACAGTGGTAAGCAGGTAGCAATCGCGGCAAGACAGCGAACCGACAGGAGAGGGCAGGCATTCGGAAATAGCGAGCGGAGCAAACCAACAGAGCACAGTCAAGTTAACAGGATACAAAATTGCCATCACGGAAACCAAGGAAAAGAGACTCAGGGCAAAAACTCAGTGGAACATCCAAAACAGAAGAACAAGAAGATGCGACACCCACTGAAGTACAGGGACCGACAAGCAAGCAGGCGCGGGAAGAAAAGAAAAGGTGGAAACTGGAGAACAGTAGCAAGTGGAAAAAACGGCAGAGGAAGGGAGGGATGGGGACAGGAAATGACCGGAAGGTGAAAGCATGATTCCCCGAATGACAAACAGGCGAGGCAGCGTAAAGAGGAAGAGAAAGAACAAAGAGGGCAGGGGGCGACAAGAAACACGCACTACGGAGGAGAAAAAGCAGCGCCAGAGGCGGAGTATGGAGGAGAACGAGAGAACGACCGGCCCGGGAGACAAGCCAAGCTCGAACGCAGCGTGGAGACGAAGGCTGAAGAAAGAAGGGGGGTGCGAACGCAGAGAGCGGTGGGGACACAGCCGAGGCGAAACAAAGAAGACGCGAGAAAGGTGGAAACATCAGTCAAGCGAGGCGTCCTACGCCCAAAGTGAAACAGGCAGGTAGAATGGCAAAAACAAGGGCCCAGGCGTCCCCAACCGGCAGGGGCGGAGAGAACAGGGAAGCGCGAGCCTACTGTGTGAAAAGAAAATAAGCGCAGTGTCCGGATCTCACAAGGGTAAAAGACAAACCGCCCAAAGGAGAGGGACCCACAAGGGGTGAAACAGTATGAAGTAGTCATACACAGCACCAAATAGGGGGGCAAATAGAACAAGGAATGGAGCAATTGACGGCCACACGACGAAGGGGACAGAAAAGGCGGGGCAGCCAAGCACGACGCGTGCACGACACCGAAAACTTGCCAGACGCTAGACAGAAAAAAACAGGTGCGGGTATGAGAATGCGGACTGGGGATGACGGCAATGGGCCGCAACGAGCAAGCCGAGCTAGGAGCCACAGCATAACCGCGTAGGGACACCCGGCGCGCGACCACTGACTTACACCACGAGCCGGCACGGGGAGCTGGGGACGACATTGCAGGCGGGACGCCCCCGCTCAAGCACAGAAGTTAACAACGAAAAGGGAGAAAGGAAGTTGACGTGGGCGCACAAACAGTCGCGACAGGCGTCAGAACCCAGGACAATGCAAACAGAGCCGGTGAGCGGCCAGGGGTGAGGAAACAACACATGCACTGACCCGATACTGGGGGGAGCATAGCAACGCAAGACACAAAAGATGCAAAGCGTTGCGGCCAGGGCAGACGAAAACCGCAAACATGCACTGATGCGCGCGCGCAAACGGCGCGCCCAAGAGGATTCAGAGGCCGCAGCAAACACGCCTTGACGCTGGCCGGAAGAAACATGAAGAGGGAGAGAGGACAGTGAGAAACAAGCAGCGCCAAAGGCGGGACAGGACAACAATAAGCCAAAGGAAGGGAAACAGATTGTATCATCGAGCCCAGAAAGCTACCACAAAACAAGTCAAGAGCGCAGGCAGCACACACGCCAGAAAGGCGCACCGGGAGGGAAGAGCTAGCGACAAGCGATTTAACCCAGGATTCAAGAGAGCCGGCTGAAACCAGTCAAATGAAAGCATGACCAGAGGGTAATGGAGGCAGAGGTGTAAAAGACGAAGGCAAGTGGAGCAGTGAGGCTGAATGTGATGCAGTAACAGACCAGCGGCGCGGAAACAAGGGGGGATGGAAAAAAAGGCAAAGGGGAAGAATCAAAAGATGCCAGCGGGAACAGAGCAACTGGAGGAGCGTCGAGAGCAAGAGTGGCCAGTGAACCTGTGGCCGAACAGCGTGATGGGGGCGGGGGGAGCGGGAGATCGAGAGCGGAGGACGAGGATGAACGAAAGGGGATCGAATCGAAATGGGGTATGGGACAACACGACAAAACAAAAGAGGCGTTAAGCAAGTGGGACAAGCAAAAAGGCAAAGGGCCAGGGCAGTGGGCAACTGCAGCTGAGGTGCAGGCCGCAGGGAAAGAGAAGGGGGCTAACTGACTGGGCAGGGAAGAAAGTTAAAAAAAAAGAAATAGACACCGGACAGGCGCAAAGGCAACAAGGGAAACAGCGACAGGAAAGAACGCACAATACAGACAGTGACGGCAGAACAGACACAAAAGATGACGCACCAGGTAGCCGCGGCGCAACACACACAGAGGGACCGTCAGAGACAGAACACTCTCCGCGGAGCGAGAGAAGAGCGGTGAAAAGCGCGGGCGCGGGGGACCAGACAAAAGAAGAACAGACCGCGCTGAGCGCGCGCGGGAACCGCATAGGCACCGGGAGAAAGAGCCGCCAGCCGGCGCGCGCGCAGCCCACTGTCACGCTCCACCCTCCGCGCGGCGCCCCGTCCGCGCGCTTCGCTGGTGGCCACCGTGCGCCGCGTCGCGGTCCCGACTCGCCGCGCACCCGTCGCGCTGGGCCGCGCGCCCAGCCCACCCGCGGGCGCGCGGACCCGGCCTTGGCGTTCTAGGTAGCTGGTCGGTTAACCAAGCAGCCTCAGTCACCGCGGTCTCCCTCTCACGCGCGGGGCGCGCGCTGCACCGAGTTAGGGGAGCTGGGGGGCTGGGCAGCGTGTGTCAAGGGGTACCAGTGCCGGCAGGCCGGACCCTGCAGGCAGACGGAGTGGGAAAACCGACAAACAGGGAGCGAGGAGCGTGGCCAGGAAAGCGACGCGGCTGCAGGACAAACAAGCCAGAACCGACAAACACGCACCGGCAGTGCACGCCCGGAAGGACACATGCAGAGAGCACGGAGGCGAACAGGCCCAAAAACAGCCAAGCGGGAAACAAAAAGAAAACAACGAAGAAGATGGCGACAGGATGTAGGGGGATAATGAAAACACCACCAGTAGAGGAACAGGACGACTGGCACCGGCAGATGGATGAAGGAAGGGCAAACGGACATGGCGCTAGGAGCGCCGGAGGGTGAGGAGAATAAGAACCAATATCAACAAAAGCACAATTAAGGGGGCGGGTGGGGGCGGTGCCAGCATGGGTGAGCGTCCAAGCTCAACACACACACCCACCACACGGCGCCCGCAGGCTTACCGAACGACCAGGGGAACAGGGGCGACAAGGCGGGGCAGGGGGGGGGCCGGGGGAGGCAGAGAAAGGATGGCGACAGGACGACACACTGACGTCACAGACCCAGAAGAGCGGGCAAACAGAGACCAAACACACCCAGATACAGCCCCTGCGACACGGGGAATAATGCCCCCGCGCAGAAGAACGCCGAAGATCAACACGACAGAGATTAATGGTCAAGGCCGCCGCACTGCCCAAAATAGAGCAGTACAAAGGCGCAGAGAAAAAGGACCAAAAAAAGAGGGCCAGTCACCCAGAGGCCGAGCCAAGAACGTGCCGAAAGGACAGCCCCCGGCGAAAGCACCACAGCTGGAACCAGGAAGGCGTGGAAGGCGGTGATGCGCACAGCAACACCAGTCAATCCCAGACCGCCAGCCACCCACAGCAGACCCGCCCCAACAGAGCCACAGAGACACAAGCTCGAGGCCTCCACGCCGGACGCTCCCCAGCAGACAAGAAACACCCAGGTGAAATGGCTGCCATGGACTACAGCAGCAAGCGCAACACCAGAGCCCCCAAGCGCATCACGAGACCCGGGACGAAGACAGCCCGGGCACAACCCGACGGCCGAACGGCCACCCCCAGGCGAGTGAGGAAAACAAGACAGCCGCCCACGACCCCACACAGGGCCCCAGGGGGGGTGCGAGCCCCCAGGACGCCGGGCACCACGACGGCGTGGCCGGGCACGACGCCAACACACATCCTACGGGAGATGACCCGGGAAGTCCAGCACACGCAGAACAGCCACGGGGAGAGTCAACCTGCAGGGGCGCCAGGTACAACGCGCCGCAACGGCAGCAAGACCAAAGGAGACTTGAGCGTGACGACAAGAAAACAAGGCCCGAGCACCCCCCATGCACCGAGGGCGTGGCAGGGAGCAGGGGACAGCCGGCACCCCGGGCACACAAAGCTAGCAGCACACCCACACCACACACAGGCATGAAGAAGGCACGACAACGCCTCTGCGCCTCAGAGAAGCGGAAAAGATTGGGACGATGAGCCGCAAAGCCGCAAAAGGATGAGAGGTGCACCACGGAGAGATGCAGGGACTTGGCGACAAACCCGGAGTGCAAAACGTGGGATAGCAACTGCGGCAGATAGAGGGTGAGGGGACTGCCCCAAGACAGCAGGGCCGAGCGCCCACCAGCCAGGACCCTAGCCAGGGCAAAAGCCCGAAAAAGGGGAAAGCCGACCAAGGCACCGAGTCGGAAACAACAGACCCGGAAAGAACTCTCCCCCAAGCCAGTAGACGCCAAAGAACTCGAACAGTAAAGAAACCAACAGGCAAAAGGTGGCATGGAGGGAGGGAGGCCAGGCCACGGAGACAAAGACAAAGGAAAAAAAAGGCCAAGCAGTGATACAGGACGGAATACAGAGTGCAGATGGGTGGCCAAGACCAGACGTGTGGAAAAAAGGCCTGCCACAAGGGGCCGCAGGAGGCCCGGCGATGGGCAGTGGACGGAGGGCCAAAGGCCGAAAAGACGGCGGGGGCTAGAGGCAGGAAAAAGTTACAGAAAGCAGCGGGCAACAGGCGAGCAGACGATGCCCGCAGCAGAGCCAAGCACGCGCCCTGTCAAACGGGAGACATCGCAGGTGAGGGGACAAACGCAGAGTGAGAGGGCCGAGTGCCCAGACAAGGGACCTGAGGAAGGAGAAGGCGTGGAGCAAGCGCTGGAAGGCCCCCTGAGGGAGAGGATAGGACAAAGGAAAAATGCGCAAGAACAGAAAAACAAAGGTGGGCAGGGGAGGAGGTTAAATAGTAACCAAGAAGCGGCGGCGAACGTGTGAGGATCTAGCCGCGCCAAGTGGAGGCCGAGTGAGAGAAAGACGACCGACGCAGGACGGACCCGGTGGAGGGATGCCAAAGTATCAGGTACAATGGTAGGATAGGACGTGAGTAGGACGGGGAAACGGCAATGATGCGCTAGGGCGGCCGGGCGGGGAAGGACCCGGTTAAGCAGGCACTGCGTAGCTACCCGGAGGGGGACGAAACAGTTGACCAAAAGACAGGGAGGGATGGATGAGTTTCGGTAAGGGAGAGCGCAGAGCCGCACGCAGCGCACGTGACGTGGCGCCCGGGCAACGTGATGGCGAGCAGGCCGGGAAACAACGCAGACGAAGTACAGGAGCCACGGGACCAACACGGGGGCATAAACACACAGGCGCCAACAAGCACACCACACACGCACACTCAGACAAACGGCCAGCGGTGGGGCCGAGGCCCGACAACTAAAGAAGGGGGAGAAAGCCAAGAAAAAAGGGGAAAGCAAAGGACAAGGAGAGCGGCACTGCCGTGCCGCCGAGAGCGAGGCGGCACCGAAGCAAGCAGGAGGAGAAAAGAGAGAGAGGAGAGAGAGGAAAGCCGGGGAGACGGCTCAGCCCGGGGGCGAGCGAAGGAGGGGTCAAGACCAGCCCCCCCCCTCCTGAGACAAAGGGATCCCCAGGTCCAGGAAACGGGAGCGGGGGAGGCGCAACAAACAGGTGGGGTGGTGGGGCAAGTTGGGGCCACAGGCCAGAACAAACAAACATATGCGCCCCACCAAACCAGGGCCCGTCTGCGATGGCCGGGTGGGGAGAGCAGGACCACACGACATACCCACAGCGCATGCCCCCCCCTCACGACTTGCAGCCCCCGGCGGCAAAGACAACCAAGCGCACACGGCAGGGTGGAGCAACAGAAGAGCGGCGGCCCATCGCCCGCCGGCGCCCCCGCCTCGCCTGGCCGCATCCCGCGTCACGACACAGACATACCAGGCAAAAAGTGACACAGCCACGTTCAAGGGACAGGAGTAAGGGCAACAGAGGAATGAGAGCAACAGCACAAACCGAGGAAAAACACAAGGAAGCAGAGAGACCAACAAAAAAGGTGAAACCAAAGCAACAGAGAGACTAGGGAGAAGCGCAAGAGCCCCCGGTCCGAGACAGGCGGGGCAGCACGCGGAGCTGCGCAACCAGCAGCCGCGGGCGCCGCCGCCATCCGGGGGGGAGAGGGCTGGGAGAAGCCAAAGGGCAAGAGCGAGGCAGCAAGGCAAGGCGCACGTGGAAAGTCGCAAAAGAAAACAGTAGGGGAGGGACACGGGGGGACCGAGCAGGACCAGATGGGCGAGCAAGGTGAGGCGTGCGTCGATACGAGGGGGAAAAGAGACGAAAAAAAAGAAAACCGGGAAGAGAGTGGTCCAACGGGACGACTGATGTCAGGACGAAAGAGTGAAGAAGGAGAGGAGAGAGAAAAAGGAGAGAGAGAGGAAAAAATAATCAGACAACCCGGCAGGGAGCGGGAGGGGCGGACACACGGGGAGAGGAGGGAAGGGAGAAGACCAGGGGACCTAGGGAGCTTGAGAGCAACCACAGCGCAGAGACGACGACATGCTGGGGGGAAACAGGGGGGCAACGGCATGGGCGAAACCACAGAGCAAACAACCACACACACCGGGCGACGAACCAAGAGACAGGGATGGAAGGGGCACAACAGGGAGAAAGAGCGGGGGCTGAAAACCCCCGACCCGCCCAAGACCCCCAAGGACAGCGCCAGAGCGGCCGCCACGCCGCAGCGCGCGGCGCCGCCGCCGCGCTGGCGCGCGGGCCAGCACCGCGCGCGCGCAGTAGAAAGCCGAGACATTAACAGGCACCCGGCTGGGAAGGGCGCTGGGCAGGTCCCCCAAAAAGAGCGTGGACAGCTGCAAGGGAAAAGCACACAGGGAAGGGTATGAGGTAGGGGCGGCTGGCGGGGCGCCGGAGCAACCAAACACCCAGGCGGAAAGGGGAACGGGATAGAAGGTATGCGCGTCCAAGGCCAGGAAGAGCATGTACAAGGGACAAGAGAAAAGACAAGTGCTAAGGAGGCGCTGGAAAAGCAAACTGCAGAAGAAATCAGCAAACAAATGTATGGGAAAGGGGCTAAACAGACAGATAGCAAACAAAAGCTGACGAGGCCGGCCCAACAAGCCAAGAGAAAAAAAAGAGAAGAGGAAAAGACAACACGGAAGAGAAAAGGAAGAAAAAACACAAGTGGAAGGATGACGGATACAACACAGGACAGACAGACAAGGTAAGAGTAATGAGAACGAGGAAGAAACAGGGCAAGAAACGATGAGAGAATAACAGGAACAGCAGCCGCGAGAAAAGTGAACAACACACGGAACACAGGGGTGAGCCCGGATGAGCAGGCCCTGGCAAGGAAGCCAGACACCTGAAGGGCGAGAGCCAAGAACGGAGGAACACAGAGAGCATGACACAGGATCACCCGGCTGGGAACAAAAGAGACACCAAAAAGCAGGGGTTCACAGAACACAAGGCCACAATGGCGCAAGGTGACGAGCGCGGGAGCTGACGGCAGAAGGACGCCCACAGACCGGCCAGATAGGCGGAATCGCGTACAAAGCCACCCCGGCAGGTTGAGAAAGGCCACACGGCACAAGGAAAAAGAACCGACGAACAAGCGGAGGCCCGGGGGAGCCCAGGGGAAAACGATCGGTGACAACAAGGCAATCTGGAGGCCATGAGGGGAGAGAGAAAAAGGTTCCAGTAGCATGAGGGCGTAAGGAGGGAGCAAGGACGAGGGCCAGGGGCGGAACTCACGAAGCAAGTAAAGGCAAGGGGCGTTGATAGGATGGGCAGAAGTGTGGCAGGCGGAGTGGGAAGAGGAGCAGGCCGGGGGGTCCAGACAGGCAGGGCGGACCGCCGGACACGGAGGACGCCTGCGAACCGGGAAAGGCCTGAGTGTTAGGAGCGCTGCCCAAGGACGGGCAGACACACACCCGCGGAGGCCAGCAGGCGAGAAAAAGGCCATAAAAAGCGATGACCGCAAATTGCGCGCAGGGGGCAACGATAGCACGGGCGAGGATGGGGCGCAGGCAGAGCGGCAGCAGCCGGCAGGGAAACTGCGGCGGGCCGGCGTCATGCGGGGGGGGGTGGCCCACGGAAGAGCCGGAGGGAACGACGAGAAGGAGAACGCAACCCGCCACTACAGCCCCAGCAGGGCAAGGGCGCGCCCCGCGGAGGAGGACCACGAGCACGCCTGGGCGCGACGGGTGGAGGGAAGAAGGGGCCTGGCACGAACACGAACAACCCCGACCCAGGCACAGCGCCGCGGAGCAGACTAGGCACCGAACGACGACAGAGAAGAGTGGCGGAGGCAGGCACAGGCCACCGCGGACAGAAACAGGAGGACGAGCCACACACCCTGGAGCCCCGGGGAGGCAGGGGGCGGAGTGGGCCACCCGCACCACTGGGCGGGCACGCAGGGAAGCCAGGCCGGGGCAGAGGAGGGCAGCCCAGGGCCGTAGCTGAGGAGGAGCGGGGAGGCACAGGTGGAACTCTGACTGAGGCAAAACAGCAGGCCACAGAGGGGCCTGCGGGCCATGGACAGGTACACGGGGGAGGCCAAGAGAAGGGGAGCGGGGAGCGGGCGGGAGGCGAAGCGAGGGGGAGGAGCGAGGAGGGGGGATGAGCCAGACCAGCCGGCAAAGCACTTGCATGACAGTTGGGAGCGCCAGGGCAGCGGCAGAACAGGGGACCTGCGACAAGCAAACGCGGAAGGCACCCAGGGTGGGGCCAGTTGACCCGGGAGACGGGGCAGGAGCGGAAAGAAAAGTTAAGCGGAGCGCTGGAAGAGCAGCAGTGCTGCAGGAAGAAGGGGAAGCCCACAGCACTGTAGCAAAAGAAGGGAGAGGGAGGGGCGAGGGGCGCCAGCCCGGTGCCGGGGCGGGTCGGGCCGCACGCGCAAGCGTCGACGAGAACAATACACCAACACGTACACAACAACACGACACAAACAAACGGCAGACCGGGCCCCGGCTCGGTAAGGAGAGACGGGGGGAGGGGGGAACGGGACGAGAAACCAAAACAGACACACCGACCAACCACCACGAGGACATGGGGAGGCAAGGAGAAAAAACCTAAAGGCGGACTGAGAGAAGGTGGACGGGTGGAAACTTAAATGAAAGAAAGAGAAGGCGGCAGAAAGATAGGAAATGGGGAAAGGCAACAAAGAGCAGACACCGGCGAAGCTGTGGCGGTGGGACCAGCGGGGGTGACGACCCTGCCCGCGGCAGGGAGCAACTGCAGGAGAAGCCGAGGAGGGCGAGACGGGGGCCGGCCAGCCCACACGATAGAGACGCAAGAAACGCGAGCCCACGGGGGGAGGTCGAAACACGTGACCACCGACCCAGGACAGAGAATGGAAGACGCACCACGGAAAACAGAGGGAGAAAAAAAAAAGAGACGAGAGGGAAGAAAGACAAAAACGAAAGAGAAAGAGAGGAAAGGAGGCGGAATGGGAAAGGAAAAGAAAAGAAAGAAGCGAGCAAGAGAAAAGGAGCAGAGAGAGAAAAAACGAGGAGAGAGCGAGCAGGAACAGAGAGCCGAGAGGGAACAGAGAGCAAGGCAGGAAGAAAAGAGAGGGGAGAGAGAGGGAAAGGAAGAAGAGAGGAAAGCACGGAAGAGCGGCTCCGGCAGAAGGCGGCACACGCGCGAGAGGAGGCAGGGACCGCGCGCACGGGCACACCAGAGACGCCACGTGCGGCACACGATAAGAGAGAGCACCAAGAGAGGGGGCCGCGAGGCCATGCCGGGGCGCACGCGGCGACCTGGGCGAGTTCGGGGCGTAGGCACAGACGCAGAGGGGGCGGTGTACCGGAGAGAGAAAGGGGGGACACGGTGTGCCGGGCAGGGGTGCGGGGATGCAACCTGAGAACGAGCAACGCAGGGAACAACAAAAGGAGGAGGTGACTAAGGACGGCCGCACTAAAGGCAGGGAACCACGACCACCGCGGAAACGGGCACTGCGGCGGGCAAAAAACAGACGAGCACCATGGAGTGGAGGGGACAGACCGCAGGCACGGGCGAGACCAGATAGCATGCACTCAGCAGACCAGCACAGACCAAGCAAAACCAGCCCACAGCAAAAAAAAGAAACGAGCCAAGGCACCAATGGCTCGTGAGCGAACAGACGCAACGCAGCGACTTGCGCGCAACCGGGGCAGCAGGACGCAATGCACAGTGGGGAAAGGACAGCAAGGCAAGACACCATGGATCAGAAGAACAAAGACAAAGCAGCACACGGGACTGGAGCGGACCAATGCGAGCAGTACACAAACAGGGACGGGAGTGAAGGAAAGCGAGAGGAGAAGACGGGCCGGAACAGAGAGCCGAACTAGCACAAGACAGAGAATGCAGCAGAGGAGGGGGCATGCACGGAGACGAAGGGAGCGGGGCAGCAGGGCTACAGAGGTACAAGCTGGCCCAGGGGACTACGGAGACGGATCAACCACGGCAGAGAAGGAGCGGGGGAAAAATGTCCGGCAACAAAGTGGTGCAGGCAGGAGTGCAGAGCACACGCAGTGCAGGCAAGAAGCAGCGCGGAACGGACGAACCGAAAGGGAGGCCAGTGGCGCGGCATCAGCAAGGAATGGCAAGGAAGGGCAGAGAGCACAACAAAATACTAGGGAGGAAGGAGGGGACTGGCCATACAAAGCTGGAACTCCGGCAGCGGGCGGCAGGAAGGGTGCGAGCCGGCAAGGGGTGCGAACACGGAACAGTGAGCACATGCGCAGGAAACGGCGGGCGGAGAGGACAACAGAGGAGCCCGACGCCCAGGCAGGCGAAGTGGGGAGAAGGGAGCAGCGCGGGACAAAAGGGCGCCGGCGAATAGAAGCAGGCGAGCCAGTGGAGGCACAGTGACAGACGAACGAAACGAACAGAAATCGAAGACCAGACGGGAAGCTCGGGGAGGAAAAAGTGCGGGTGACCGGGCACAGGAGTGACGGCGCGGAAACGACCGCGCCCGGCGAGGAAGTCAGAACGACAGGCAAGCCCGAGGGGGCAAACAAAACTATGGGCAGGGAGAGCAGCAGGCCAGTGAACACCGGGGCAAACCGCACGGCGGGAGAAGTGGGCGGAACCCCAAAGGGACAGAAGTCAGGAACAGGCAAGCGAGCTGTGACAAAGAGGACCAGAGCAGCAACAGCAACCTGCGGGGGGGAACAGGAACAGGAGCGGCGAGGAAAGGCGATACGGGTAGCGCCACGGGGAAGACAAAGAGAAAAGCCGGAGGAGGGCACACGCGAGAACGCGCGCGGGAGAGCCACGGCAGATGGCCACCCGCGGTATGCGAGCCCCAACCCAGCGCTGGCAGAAAGACCGCTGAAAGGCAGGAGGCAGCTGGCAGGGCCCCAAAAGTAGCGCGCATATCCCCCAAGGAGCGCAGCCAAAGCAGGGACCGCGGCGCCCGAACGAGGGCAGGGCGGGGGGCGGAGGGCCGAAACGGACGCAAAGTTGAGCGGCAGCAGAACAGAGCCGAGACCTGGTGGAAAGAGAGGCAAGGCACACCAGCAAGAAGGAATGCGGGACAAAAAATAAAGTAAAAATGACGAAAGAAGTTGAGCCAAAAGAATATTGTCATGCAAGGATCACAGGCAGTGGGCGGCCGAGAAAGGAGCGAGACTGGACCGGGCAGGGAAAAAGGGGGAGCATTAAGGGGAGTGAACAAGGAGTGGGGGCAAGAGCAGTGCAGGGACTGGAGGAAGGGGACCGGAAGGACGGAAGGGGGGGCCCAGCGACGGAGTCGGAAAGCACACAACGGAATCCGGAGAAAGCAGCGAAAGACGAAAAGCAAAGGAAGGGACAGGCAAGCGCAACGGTTAGGAAGCAGAGAGTGCGGGGCGGACGGCGAAAGGTGAAATGGACAGCGAGAAAAAGGAGATGGAGTACGGGGGAAAAACCGACCAGTACGACGGAGGCGCGGAGGGTGGACAGAGTAGACGTGCAGAAAAACAACAACAGAGGGGGGACGAAGGAAAAGCAGCAAGGGAGAAACTACAGAACAACCCCAGGCCAGAGTAGAGGAGAAGAAAAACACACCAACGCGTGCAATCAGGCTGACAGAAGAAAAGAATGACCAACGGGCGTAAGGAAGAAATCGGAAGAACTGCGGAAAGAGACCGGTTAGATAACACAAATACAGAAGACGAAGAGGGGAGGCAGGGAGGGGAACGGCCGAGAAAGAGCAAGACAAACGCCCCCAACCGGAAGCGCCACCAGAGGGAATCCAGAACAGGAGGGGGCAATGGGCGGGGGGTAGAAAGAAGCGGAGGGGGGGCAACACGCAGACCAAATGGGGGACATAATCTGCACAAGAACAGGGTAGGGGAAGAGGAAACAGCGGAACACACGGGAAAGGCGACCGGCGGGCCGCCCTCCGCCGGGGGGGGGAGGAGGAGCTCAGAGACCACGGACCAAGGCATCACGAGCAAACAAGACAGGGGCGAGGGATGCCAGGTGCCGCACAAGGGCGTCGGTGGGAAAACACACAACAAGGAGGGCACAACAGCCAAGGACAGCACACGGGGGCGAGGACTACCAGGGCCGATGCAGGGGGTGCGGGGACGAGGGCCGAGGGGCACGGGGGAAAAAAAACAAATGATGAAGAACGGGAAGAACGAGAAGGAGAGAGGGATGACAGGATGTAGCAAGGAGGTGCAGGCCAAACGAAAAGCGACTTGGCAGAAAAGGGGAAAGCGGGGATGGCGGTAAAGAAAGTGAGGAAAGAGGGGGGCAGTGAGCAAGGCAACAGAATGGGCAAAGGAGGGCATGCACGGGATGGCGGGCAGCAGAGACCAACAATCAGGGGGGGGGGAAAAAACGAGAAGGAGCCGCCCAGGCAAGAAAAAGAGGACGGGCGGAAACACAGGCGAACGGAACACCAAACGGACAGAGAGAAAAGAATGACAAAGATACAGGCAAGGGAAAAGGAAAAAGACAGAAGGAGAAACGGAAGAGAAGCGCAGTTAGAAACAGACGAGACATGGGGAGCAGAGCAGAGGCCACCAAAACAGCGACGTACAGGACAGGAGCGTAAAACGACAGAACAACCACAGAGGCACATGCAAAAAAGGAGACCAACACAGCCCAGCCAGCATAAACAAGAAAAAGAACGGGGGCCATAAAAACGCAGGAAGAGCAGGGCCCAAAGCGAGGGAAGAACAACAAAGGGACACAAAGAAGTACAGGACCACAAAGCAAGCAGGGGCCGGAAGGAAAAGAATGAAACAAAGAGTATGCAGAAAAAACGCTGGTCAGGGAGAGGGATGGAGGTGACAGAAATACGGCGAAGAAACAAGGTCCCGAAGACAACAGCGGAAGGCGTAAAGAAAGGAAAAAACAAGGACGAGGGAGCGACAAGAAACACGGCACGGACAGAGGGAAAAGCAGGATCCAGTGAGGAAAAGGAAAGAGAAACACGCAAGACCAATGCAAGCACCAGCCGAGAGGAAGGGCCAATTAAACGAAGGCGAACAGAAACGGAACAATCCTGAAGCATAAACAAAAAGACCCAGAAGAACGCACACGCAGGGGGAAGCGGCGGGGGACGCGAGTAGGAGGGGGGAGAGTGCGTTTGAGCCTTGTGAATCGGAACACCTACCGAACCTACAAATGCTGATGCTCCAGATACTCAACTAGTCTAAAGAATGACAGTTTTATTGCTTCTTTAATCAGAACAACAGTTTTCAGTTGTGCTAACATAATTGCAAAAGGGTTTTCTAATGATCAATTAGCCTTTTAAAATGATAAACTTGGATTAGCTAACACAACGTGCCATTGGAACACAGGAGTGATGGTTGCTGATAATGGGCCTCTGTACACCTATGTAGATATTCCATAAAAAAATCTGCCGTTTCCAGCTACAATAGTCCTTTACAACATTAACGATGTCTACACTGTATTTCTGATCAATTTGATGTTATTTTAATGTACAAAAAATGTGCTTTTCTTTCAAAAACAAGGACATTTCTAAGTGACCCCAAACTTTTGAACGGTAGTGTAGATGTTTTGACCATGGCAGTTTACAATATAAGGTAACGCCAAGTAATTCAGGACCAGTTTATTACTGGCCATCCATTCCAAAACAGACTGCAACTCTTTGTTAAGGGTTTCAGTGACTTCATTAGCTGTGGTTGCTGATTGTGTATATGGTTGAATCATCAGCATACATGGACACACTGTCATGTTTGCTCCCGCTCTTCCCTTCCCCTGGCGCTTGAGGGCGCCAGATTACCCTGCATCACACGCTCCTGCAATCCATCACCCACACCTGCCTTCCCTCGTCACTCGCATCAGCGTTAATGGACTCACCTGGACTCACTTATTACATGTTAATTTCCTCCCCTATATTTGTCTGTTCCCTTGCTCTGTTCCCTGCTGCTGCATTGATTGTTTCTTGTCTAAGTTTCTGTTTGCTGACGCTGTGCTTGTCTCGTTATATGTTCGTCATTTATTAAATGTTACTCCCCGTACCTGCTTCGTCTCTCCAGCGTCATTCAGCGTGACACACACATGCTTTGTTTAATGCCAGTGGCAGGTCATTGGTAAAAGAAGAGTAGAGGGCCCAGAGAGCTGCCCTGTGGTACACCACACTTTACATGTTTGACATTAGAGACGCTTCCATTAAAGAAAACCCTCTGAGTTCTATACGATAGATAGCTCTGAATCCACAATATGGCAGAGGGTGAAAAGCCATAACATATACGTTTTCAGGTTATGGTCAATAATATCAAAGGCTGCTCTGAAATCTAACAGTACAACTCCCACAATCTTCTTATTATCAATTTATTTCAACCAATCATCAGTCATTTGTGTCAGTGCAGTACATGTTGAGTGTCCTTCTCTATAAGCATGCTGAACGTCTGTTGTTAATTTGTTTACAGAGAAATAGCATTGTATTTGGTTATACATTATTTTCCCAACAGTTTGCTAAGAGTCGGCAGCAAGCTGATAGGTCTGCTGTTAGAACCAGTAAAGGCCGCTTTACCACTCTTGGGTAGCGGAATTACTTTGTCTTCCCTCCAGGCCTGAGGACAAAGACTTTCCTCTAGGCTCAGATTAAAGATCTAACAGATAGGAGTGGCTATAGAGTCAGCTACCATCCTCAGTAGCTTTCCATCAATACCAGGAAGATGAAAAGGCTTTCCCAAAAACCTTCTTAATGAAATGTTAACTACAATGTAGCCTATGCTTAACTGTCAGAATGATATCATGATTATCTTCATCAATCCAGAGGGTATTTGTTTTGCAAACTCTACCGTCACGTGTGCTACAAAAACACAGCTAAACAACAGCCTGTTGCTAGGTGATCACAGCTAAACAACAGCCTGTTGCTAGGTGATCACAGCTAAACAATAGTCTGTTGCTAGGTGATCACAGCTAAACAACAACCTCTTGCTAGGTGATCACAGCTAAACAACAGCCTCTTGCTAGGTGATCACAGCTAAACAACAGCCTGTTGCTAGGTGATCACAGCTCAACAACAGCCTGTTGCTAGGTGATCACAGCTAAACAACAGCCTGTTGCTAGGTGATCACAGCTGAATTAAAGGATTAACTACACCAAGAGTCTATAAAATAGTCTGCCGTTGTTTCCCTGACCTCACAGTCTTCCTGATGTGTGGTTTAAGCGTGTCTGTTGTTGTCAAACTTCCAAATTGTGTCTGTTTTTCTATCAAAAAAAAAAGTGATTTTGACGAGCGAAACCTGTTGAAAAAAAACAGCGGAAAAATGGAAACTGGAAAAACAACATCGGAGAGAAAACAGAATTATTTGGGGAAACAACTAAACAGATAAGAAAACATAGAAATGATGTTTCTCGCGCCCTACTCTGCCATTATTTATGTATAACGTTTAAAATGTAAAATCTGAACCACTGAATTGCATACAGTTTGCATCATATAGATTGTAAATCTGTTCTTTCTACAACACATACCACAACACTTTTTTCCATTACAGGTTAACATGAACATTATAAAAAATTAAGACCACTGACCCACGTCTTACATTCGAGGAAGTTGTTTTCAGGTCTGGCGTCAGATGTCAAAGCTCGCTGTTCCTTGGTGTTATCTCCTCTT
>NW_019945837.1:52848-53029 GCF_002910315.2 Salvelinus sp. IW2-2015 | reverse complement strand
TAATGACAGTAATGCATGTAATGACAGTAATGACAGTAAATAGTAATGCCAGTAATGGCAGTAATGACAGTAAAGAGTAATGCCAGTAATGACAGTAATGAGTCATGACAGTAATGACAGTAATGACAGTAATGACAGTAATGACAGTAATTACAGTAATTACAGTAATGACAGTAATGAC
>NW_019945837.1:51693-52471 GCF_002910315.2 Salvelinus sp. IW2-2015 | reverse complement strand
GTAATGACAGTAATGACAGTAATGACAGTAAAGAGTAATGGCGGTAATGACAGTAATGACAGTAAAGAGTAATGACAGTAATGACAGTAATGACAGTAATGACAGTAATGACAGTAATGAGTCATGACAGTAATGACAGTAATGACAGTAATTACAGTAATGACAGTAATGACTGTAATGACTGTAATGACAGTAATGACAGTAATGACAGTAAAGAGTAATGGCGGTAATGATAGTAATGAAAGTAGTGACAGTAATGACAGTAATGACAGTAAAGAGTAATGGCGGTAATGATAGTAATGAAAGTAATGACAGTAATGACTAATGACAGTAATGACAGTAACAACAGTAAGATAATTATTGTACCAGAGCTTTCCTTTACAAAGAATGCCTAGCTACAGCTTCCCAAGTCAGTGGACTAAGGAAGTATATATTTGTAATAGTTCTAAGGAAGAGAGTGGCTGTAAGACAATGCTGTATCCCTCATCTGAGTGTGTCAAACACTGACTCACTGGTTCACGGTCAGTCTTACCCTGGCAGTGGTGGACATTGTGTGATACGAGTCAATATTAATGATACAGTATTGTGTTTCAACCCTATCAATGCTGAGGTCAGGGGTTACATTCCCACAGGGACGACACACTGAACATTTATGCAATCATGTCTGAGAAATGTCTGCTGGTTCTGAGTCCAGTCTTCAATAACCCTCTGGTTCTGAGTCCAGTCTTCAATAACCCTCTGGTTCTGAGTCCAGTCTTCAATAACCCTCTGGCTCTGA
>NW_019945837.1:45454-47589 GCF_002910315.2 Salvelinus sp. IW2-2015 | reverse complement strand
AGCCTGCTGAACTACAAAGACCAGAACAGTCACATTTCAATATAGGCTGCTGAACTACAAATCCCAGAACAGTCACATTTCAATATAGCCTCTTGCAAATTGAAGGAAATGTATGAAACACAGAGAGATGACAGATACCTTACTTTGAATGTCGTTTTTCTTTTTTCCTCAGTCAATTTTTTGAGGAAGGCTGGTTCTGTTCACGTCCATGAATACATGCCACTGCTGTGAGAGAGCACAGGGTTTTCACTTCTTTATGTACTGTTCAAATCAAATCAAGTTTCGGGAGGCAGGTAGCCTAGTGGTTAGAGCGTTGGGCCAGTAACCCGAACAAGGCAGTTAACCCACTGTTCCTCGGCCGTCATCGTAAATAACAATGTCTTCTTTAACTGACTTGCCTAGTTAAATAAAGGTAAAATGGAAAGTTTATTGGTCACATACACATATTTAGCAGATGTTATTGCGGGTGTAGCGAAATGCTTGTGTTCCTAGGTCCAACAGTGCAGTAGTATCTAACAATTCACAACAATAATAATTTCACACATACAGTTTAGCAGATTAAATAAATGAAGAAGTAAAGTACGATGGGGGAGAAAGGGTGAGTTGATTACCAAAAGGGGAAGCAAACAATGCATAAATATGTAAACACCAATTGTGAATGGGCCATTATATTGTATTGCTCCATTCTAACTCTAATCTCAAATCCAATAAGTTTTATCAGTCTACTCTGGCGTAGTTGGAATGCACAGTGCGTGTGTAACTGACAATGGAAGGAAGACCGAGATGAATGAATGCACATGTTGCTACAAAATCAATGAAAAACGACTCAGATGGAGAATAAGTCTAGCATGATGAAATCACTGATGATTATTCTTCTGATTCTGATCCTCAGCCTGAACCCAAACCTCCGAGGCCTCAGCCTGAACCCAAACCCCGAGGCCTCAGCCTGAACCCAAACCTCCGAGGCCTCAGCCTGAACCCTCCACCTCCGAGGCCTCAGCCTGAACCCAAACCTCCGAGGCCTCAGCCTGAACCCTCCACCTCCGAGGCCTCAGCCTGAACCCAAACCTCCTCAGCCTGAACCCACACCCCCGAGGCCTCAGCCTGAACCCAAACCTCCTCAGCCTGAACCCTACACCTCCTCAGCCTGAACCCTACCATACCGAGGCCTGAACCCTACACCTCCTCAGCCTGAACCCTACCATACCTCAGCCTGAACCCAAACCTCCTCAGCCTGAACCCACACCTCCTCAGCCTGAACCCACACCTCCTCAGCCTGAACCCTACCATACCGACGCCTGAACTCTACACCTCCGAGGTCTGAGCGCAAAAACCCCCAGAATGGTGCGCACTGAGCATGAAACTTTAAGACAGGAGAGAAGAAAGGACTGCACCGGTTGGACAGGAGAGAAGAAAGGACTGCACCGGTTGGACAGGAGAGAAGAAAGGACTGCACCGGTTGGAACCAGGAGTAAAGAAAGGACTGCACCGGTTGGACAGGAGAGAAGAAAGGACTGCCAGCCCGGTTGGACAGGAGAGAAGAAAGGACTGCACCGGTTGACAGGAAGAGCAGAAAGGACTGCACCGTTTGGGACAGGAGAGAAGAAAGGACCTGCAACCGGTTGGACAGGAGAAGGCAGAAGGGACTGCACCGGTTGGACAGGAGAGAAGAACGGACCTGCACCGGTTGGACAGGAGAGAAGAACAGACTGCACGGTTTGGCACCGGAGGAGCAGAAATGGACTGCACCGGTTGGACAGGAGAGAAAGAAAGGACTGCACCGGTTGGACAGCGCAGAGCAAAACAGGAAGCTGCACCGGTTGGACAGGAGAGAGAAAGGACTGACCGGTTGGACAGGAGAGAAGAAAGGACTGCACCGGTTGGACAAAAGAGAAGAAAGGACTGCAACCGGTTGGACAGGAGAGAAGAAAGGACTGCACCGGTTTGGACAGGAGAGAAGAAAGGACTGCACCGGTTGGAACAGGAGAGAAGAAAGGACTGCACCGGTTGGACAGGAGAGAAAGAAAAAGGACTGGCACCGGTTGGACCAGGAGAGAAGAAATGACTGAGCCGGTTTGGACAGGAGAGAAAAGCGAACGGTGAAGAAGAGGGACTGCACCGGGTTGGACAGGAGA
>NW_019945837.1:33158-45429 GCF_002910315.2 Salvelinus sp. IW2-2015 | reverse complement strand
CAGGAGAGAAAAAAGGACTGCAACCTTGGTTGACAGGAAAGAGCAGAAAGGACTGCACCGTTTTGGGACAAGGAAGAGAAGAAAGGACCTGGCAACCGGTTTGGACAGGAGAGCAAGAAGGGACTGCACCGGTTGGACAGAAGAGAAGAAAGGACCTGCACCGGTTGGACAGGAGAGAAGAAGGACTGCACGGTTTGGCAGGAGAGCAGAAAAAGGACTGCACCGTTTGGACAGGAGAGAAGAAAGGACTGCAACGGTTGGACAGGAGAGCAGAAAAGGAGCTGCACCGGTTGGACAGGAGAGAGAAAGGACTGACGGTTGGACAGGAGAGAAGAAAGGACTGCCGGTTGGACAAAGAGAAGAAGAAAGGACTGCACCGGTTTGGACAGGAGAGAAGAAAGGACTTGCACCGGTTTGGACAGGAGAGAAGAAAGGGACTGCACCGGTTGGACAGGAGAGAAGAAAGGACTGCACCGGTTGGGACAGGAGAGAAGAAAGGACTGGCACCTATGGCCAGGAGAGAAGAATGTACTGCAGCGGTTGAACCAGGAGACGAGAAAGGACTGCACCGGTTGGACAGGAGAGAAGAAAGGACTGCACCGGTTGGACAGGCAAGAGAGAGAAAAGGACTGCATCCGGTTGGACCAGGAGAGAAGAAAGGACTGCAACCGGTTTGGACAGGAGAGAAGAAAGGACTGCACCGGTTTGGACAGGAGAGAAGAAAGAAAAACCCGTGCAAACGTGGACGACGGGAGACTCCCGGTGGATAGAACAAAGCGGTGACAGATGCTTTGGGCCCGATTATTCAGCACAAAATGTCCATCACTTGAGAAGCTCAGCTTCAAGCAAACAAACTAAATATGCAGCAACTGCACCAGCTTCATTGTTTAATGTGCATGCTCCAGCCCGATAACGGACTATTCCCTGACTGCGGTCCATAGCGACAACTCTTCATTAAAATGACATTTATTCATTTTGTCGCCCAGTTTTAATCGTTATCAAGCACGTGTCGGTGAATTTGATTGTTGTTGTTTGCCATGATAGAAAGAAGCCTTTTCCTGTTTCATAGCAACTTAGTTTCATAGAACTTAGTTTTCATAGCAACTAAGGCGCTCCACGAATATAATATATTTGAACACTTTGAATGTGTTTACATATAATACTATAGTAACAGAAACGAATGAAAACGCTTGTGGATATTTTAAATATACGTATTCTTTCCAGTATTTTTAATGTTACCTAAAAACCTTCAAACATAACCGAATTATATATTTTTTTCCGATATAGCATATATGACAACTGCAATTTAGACAGGAGAGAAGAAAGGACTGCACCGGTTGGACAGGAGAGAAGAAAGGACTGCACCGGTTGGACAGGAGAGAAGAAAGGACTGCACCGGTTGGATAGAACAAGCCGGTGACAATGCTTTGGGCCGATTATCAGCACAAAATGTCATCACTGAGAGCTCAGGCTCAAGCAAAACAAACTAAATCAGCAACGCACCAGCTTTCATTGTTTATGTGACATGCTCCAGCCGATAACGGACTATTTTCTGACTGCGGTCATAGCGACACCTTCATTAAAATGACATTATTCATTTTGTCGCCCAGTTTTAACCGTTATCAAGCACGTTCGGTGAATTTGTTTGTTGTTGTTGCCATGATAGAAAGAAGCTTTCTGTTTCATAGCAACTTAGTTTCATAGCAACTTAGTTTCATAGCAACTAAGGCGCTCCACGAATATAATATATTGAACACTTGAATGTGTTTACATATATACTATAGTAACAGAAACGAATGAAAACGCTTGTGATATTTAAAATACGTATTCTTCGTATTTTTAAATGTTACCTAAGACCTTCAAACATAACCGAATTATATATTTTTTCCGATAGCATATATGACATGCATTTAATTACACTTTTAGCTTGAAGAGGAGGTCCTCTTGATTTACTCGAACACATACTGTAGGAGATCTCGTGAAAAAAAAAACAGCAATGTAAATCAAACGCCCATCCAACTGGTTCGTTCTGGCCCCGTCTATGTAGATATCATAATGGAATGTTATTGGTCACATACACGTTTTTAGCAGATGTTATTGCGGGTGTATCGAAACGCTTGTGATCCTACTTCCCAACAGCGAAAGTAGTATCTACCAATTCACAACAACATACAGTACACATCTAAAAGTAAACGAATGGATTTAAGAACTATATAAATATTAGGACGAGCAATGTCGAAGTGGCATTGACTAAAATACAGTAGACTAGAACAGAGTATACACATATGAAATGAGTAATGCAGTATGTAAACATTGGTAAAGTGAATAGTTTTCCATTTTTAAAGTGACCTGTGATTCCATGTCTATGTATATAGGGCAGCAGCCTCTAAGGTTGGAGACGTCCCCCTCCTCAACTCCTACCTCATCCATCACCCTTCCTAGCTCATCCATCTCCCTTCCTACCTCACCCAACTCCCTTCCTACCTCACCCAATTCCCTTCCTACCTCATCCAACTCCCTTCCTACCTCATCCATCTCCCTTCCTACCTCATCCATCTCCCTTCCTTTCTCATCCATCTCCCTTCCTACCTCATCCAACTCCTTGCCTAACTCATCTAACTCCCTTCCTACCTCATCCATCTCCCTTCCTACCTCATCCATCTCCGGTCCTACCTCATTCATCTCCCTTCCTAACCTCATCCATTCTCCCTGTCCTACCTCACCATCTCCCTTTCCTACCTCATCCAAATCCCTTTCCAACCTCATTCCATTCTCCCTTCTCTACCTCATCCAACTCCCTTCCTACTCATCCATCTCCCTTCCTACCTCAACCCAACGCCCTTCCTACCTCATCCATCTCCCTTCCTACCCATCCATCTCCCTTTCTACCTCATCATCTCCCTTCCTACCTCATCCATCACCCTTCCTACCTCACCCATCACCGTTCCTACCTCACCCATTTCCCTTCCTACCTCATCATCTCCCTTTCTACCTCATCCATCTCCTCCACCTCATCAACTCCCTTCCTACCTCATCCAACTCCCTTCCTACCTCATCAATCTCCCTTCCTACCTCATCAACTTCCCTTCCTACCTTATCCAACTCCCTTCCTACTCACTCCATCTCCCTTCCTACTCTCATTCATCTCCCTTCCTACCTCATCCATCTCCCTTCCTACCTCATCCAATCCCTTCTACTTCATTCATCTCCCTTCTTACCCTCATCATCTCCCTTCCTACCTCATCCAACTCCCTTGCTACCTCATCCATCTCCCTTCCTACCTCATCCATCTCCCTTCCTACCTCATCCATCTCCCCTTCCTAACTCATCCACTCCCTTCCTACCTCATCCATCACCCATCCTACCTCACCCAGCACCTTCCTACCTCACCCATTTCCCTTCCTACCTCATTCATCTCCCTTCCTACCTCATCCATCTCCTTCCCTACCTCATCAATCCCTTCCTACCTCATCCAACTCCCTTCCTACCTCATCAATCTCCCTTCCCTACCTCATTCCAACTCCCTTCCTACCTTATCCAACTCCCTTCCTACCTCATCCATCTCCCTTCCTACTCATTCATCTCCCTTCCTACCTCATCCATCTCCCTTCCTACCTCATCCAACTCCCTTCCTACTTCATTCATCTCCCTTCTTACCTCATCCATCTCCCTTCCTACCTCATCCAACTCCCTTCCTACCTCATCCATCTCCCTTCCTACCTCATCCAACTCCCTTCCTACCTCATCCAACTCCCTTCCTACCTCATTCCATCACCCTTCCTACCTCACCCATCACCCTTCCTACCTCACCCATTTCCCTTCCTACCTCATCATCTCCCTTCCTACCTCATCCATCTCCTTCCTACTCATCCAACTCCCTTCCTACCTCATCCAACTCCCTCCTACCTCATCCAATCTCCCTTCCTACCTCATCCAACTCCCTTCCTACCTTATCCAACTCCCTTCCTACCCCATCCATCTCCCTTCCTACCTCATTCATCTTCCCTTCCTACCTCATCCATCTCCCTTCCTACCTCATCCACTCCCTTCCTACTTCATTCATTCCCTTCTTACCTCATCCATCTTCCCTTCCTTACCTCATCCAACTCCCTTCGCTACCTCATCCATCTCCCTTCCTACCTCATCCAACTCCCTTCCTACCTCATTCCCAAAACCTTTCCCTTCTACCTCATTCATTCCCTTCCTACCTCATTCAACTCCCTTCCTACCTCATCCAACTCCCTTCACACTTCATTCATCTCCCTTCTTACCTCATCCATCTCCCTTCCTACCTCATCCAACTCCCTTCCTTACCTCATCCAACTCCCTTCCTAACCTCATTCATCTCCTTCCTACCTCATTCATCTCCCTTCCTACCCTCATCAACTCCCTTCCTACCTCATCAATCTCCCTTCCTACCTCATCAACTCCCTTCCTACCTTACCAACTCCCTTCCTACCTCATCCATCTCCCTTCCTACCTCATTCATCTCCCTTCCTACCTCATCCATCTCCCTCCTACCTCATCCAACTCCCTTCCTACTTCATTCATCTCCCTTCTTACCTCATCCATCTCCCTTCCTACCTCATCCAACTCCCTTCCTACCTCATCCATCTCCCTTCCTACCTCATCCAACTCCCTTCCTACCTCATCCAACTCCCTTCCTACCTCATTCATCTCCCTTCCTACCTCATTCATCTCCCGTTCCTACCTCATCCAACTCCCTTCCTACCTCATCCATCTCCCTTCCTACCTCATCCAACTCCCGTCCTACCTCATCTATCTCCCTTCCTACCTCATCCATCTCCCTTCCTACCTCATCCAACTCCCTTCCTACCTCATCCAACTCCCTTCCTACCTCATTCATCTCCCTTCCTACCTCATTCATCTCCCTTCCTACCTCATCCAACTCCCTTCCTACCTCATCCATCTCCCTTCCTACTTCATCCATCTCCCTTCCTTTCTCATCCATCTCCCTTCCTACCTCATCCAACTCCCTTCCTACCTCATCCAACTCCCTTCCTACCTCATCCAACTCCTTCCTACCTCATCCATCTCTGTTCCTACCTCATCCATCTCCCTTCCTACCTCATCCATCTCCCTTCCTACCTCATCCATCTCCCTCCTACATCATCCAACTCCCTTCCTACCTCATCCATCTTCCTTCCTACCTCATCCATCTCCCTTTTTCATGCTTTCCACTCCTTTCTTTCATCAGCTCCTCAGCACATCATTCTCTCACTCCTTTCTTAACAACTCAACTCTCTCCTCAGCGGTCCCTATCAGGCTGTGCACCTTAACCACTCTCCTCCTCCTCCCCCTCATATCCCTCTCTCCAACCTTGACCTGGCGCAGCTGGGGACTGCAGCACTTCCTGCTTGGCCTGACCACAGCGGGACAGACGACGGACGGACGGATGGTGGTCCGTAGCTGGCCTCCAGTGCCACACTGCTCTGTCTGACCGTTCTGTGGGAAGGACTGGACCAGCAAACTCTCACCCGGCATTCTCTCTCTCTCTCTCTCTCTTCCCCTCACAGCCATTTCCTCCTCCTGCCTGCCTGCTTTCTCGTCCGCTTGCTTCTCTCCCTTTCTGCTCCCTAACCAACGAACAGCTTGAGACTTTGTTATGTTTTGTTTTGTTCTCCCTCTAAGTTGTGTCCCTTGAGTATAGGGAGAAGAATAGGGGGAACAGTGTGAAGCAGAGAAATGTGCTCTCTTCCTGCTGTGGAGTAGAGGGGCTGTAAAGGGGCTGGATCTCAGGGGGTTCTGTCTGTCTGTCTGTCTGTCTGTCTGTCTGTCTGTCTGTCTGTCTGTCTGTCTGTCTGTCTGTCTGTCTGTCTGTCGTCTGTCTGTCTGTCTGTCTGTCTGTCTGTCTGTCTGTCTGTCTGTCTGTCTGTCTGTCTGTCTGTCTGTCTGTCTGTCTGTCTGTCTGTCTGTCTGTCTGTCTGTCTGTCTGTCTGTCTGTCTGTCTGTCTGTCTGTCTGTCTGTCTGTGTCTGTCTGTCTGTCTGTCTGTCGTCTGTCTGTCTGTCTGTCTGTCTGTCTGTCTGTCTGTCTGTCTGTCTGTCTGTCTGTCTGTCTGTCTGTCTGTCTGTTCTGGTCTGTCTGTCTGTCTGTCTGTCTGTCTGTCTGTCTGTCTGTCTGTGTGTCTGTGTGTCTGTGTGTCTGTGTGTCTGTGTCTGTGTCTGTGTCTGTGCCTGCCTGTCTGTCTCTCTCTCTCTCTCTCATTTGCAATTTTCGGAGGCACATTTCCCCACTCTTCTCATGCAAGATGTGGTTTTCAAGACTCGTGTTGTCCTCCAATAGGATTTCATTAGAGCCATTACCCAAGGGATCAATCAATCAACCCATTGAAGCACATAACTGCAGGCAGCATATGTATATATATATATATATCTACAGTATATATATATATATATATATATATACACAGTCAAAGCTTGGACAGATAATCATTCAAGGATTTTTCCTTTATTTTTACTATTTTCTACATTGTGGAATAATATTGAAGACATCAGAACTATGAAATAACACATATGGAATCATGTAGTAAGCGAAAAAGTATCCACCCTTTGCTTTGATGACAGCTTTGCCCAATCTTGGCATTCTCTCAACCATCTTCACCTGGAACGCTTTTCCAACAGTCTTGAGTTCCCACATATGCTGAGCACTTGTTGGCTGCTTTTCCTTTACTCTGCAGTCCAACATATCCCAAACCATCTCAATTGGGTTGAGGTTGGGTAATTGTGGAGGCCAGGTCATCTGATGCAGCATTCCATCACTCTCCTTCTTGGTCAAATAGCCCTTACACAGCCTGGAGGTGTGTTGGGTCATTGTCCTGTTGAAAAACAAATKATAGTCTTGCCCATTGATTTAGTCTTGCCCATTCACCCTCTGAATGGCACACATACATAATCCATGTCTCAATTCTCTCAAGGCTTTAAAACTATTATTTAACCTGTCTCCTCCCCTTCAYCTACACTGATTGAAGTGGATTTAACAAGTGACATCAATAAGGGATCATAGCTTTCACCTGGATTCACCTGGTCAGTCTATGTCATGGAAAGAGCAGGTGTTCCTAATGTTTTGTAAACCCAGTGTGTATATACTGATCAAAACTATATGTAAAGTGTTGGTCTCATGTTTCATGAACTGAAATAACAGAAATTTGTCTACTTCCCTGTTTCTCCTTTGCCAAGATAATCCTTCTGTCACGTGTGCTCCCTCTCCGGCCTCTAGGTCACCAGGCTGCTCGTTATGGCGCACACCTGTCACCATCGTTACGCGCACCGTCGAGTCATCAGACTCACCTGGACTCCATCACTTCCCTGATTACCTGCCCTATATATGTCACTCCCTTTGGTTCCTTCCCCAGGCGTTATTGTGTCTGTTTCATGTCTGTGCGTTGGTCGTGTTTCTTGTTTTGTATTATGTTGCGTTTATTTATTAAAACATTCACTCCCTGAACTTGCTTCCTGACTCTCAGTTCACATTCATTACACCATCCACCCTGACAGGTCAAATCAAAGAAAATCTAATTTTATTTGTCACATACACATGGTTAGCAGATGTTAATGCGAGTGTAGCGAAATGCTTGTGCTTCTTAGTTCGACAATGCAGTAATAACCAACGAGTAATCTAACCTAACAATTCCAAACTACTACCTTATACACCAAGTGAAAGGGATAAAAATATGTAAATAAAGATATGAATGAGTGATGGTACAGAACGGCATAGGCAAGATGCAGTAGATGGTATAGAGTACAGATATACATATGAGATGAGTAATGTAGGGTATATAAACATAAAGTGGCATAGTTTAAAGTGGCTAGTGATACATGTATTACATAAGATGCAAGATGCAGAGATGATATAGATACAGATATACATAACATTGAGATGAGTATGTGGGTATGTAAACATATATTAAATGGCTTTGTTAAAGTGGCTAGTGATACATTTTACATAAATTTCCATCAATCCCATTATGAAAGTGGCTGGAGTTGAGTCAGTATGTTGGCAGGGGCCACTAAATGTTAGTGTGGCTGTTTTACAAGTCTGATGCCTTGACATAGAAGCTGTTTTTCAGTCTCTCGGTCCTGCTTTGATGCACTGTATTGACCTCGCCTTCTGGATGATAGCGGGTGAACAGGCAGTGGCTGGGTGGTTGTTGTTCTTGATGATCTTTATGGTCTTCCTGTGACATCGGGTGGTGTAGGTGTCCTGGAGGGCAGGTAGTTTGCCCCCGGTGATGCGTTGTGCAGACCTCACTACCCTCTGGGAGCTTACGGTTGTGGCGGAGCAGTTGCCGTACCAGGCGGTGATACAGCCCGACAGGAGCTCTCGATTGTGCATCTGTAGAAGTTTGTGAGTGTTTTTGGTGACAAGCGAATTTCTTCAGCCTCCTGAGGTTGAAGAGGCGCTGCTGCGCCTTCTTCACATTGCTGTCTGTGTGGTGGACCAATTCAGTTGTCCGTGATGTGTACACGAGGAACTTAAAACTTACTACCCTCTCCACTACTGTCCCGTCGATGTGGATAGGGGGGTGCTCCCTCTGCTGTTCCTGAAGTCCACAATCATCTCCTTTGTTTTGTTGACGTTGAGTGTGAGGTTATTTTCCTGACACCACACTCCGAGGCCCTCACCTACTCCCTGTAGGCCATTCTCGTTGTTGGTAATCAAGCCTACCACTGTAGTGTCATCCGCAAACTTGATGATTGAGTTGGAGGCGTGCATGCCACGCAGTCGTGGGTGAACAGGGATACAGGAGAGGGCTCAGAACGCCCCTTGTGGGGCCCCAGTGTTGAGGATCAGCGCGGTGGAGATGTTGTTACCTACCTCACCACCTCACCACCTGGGGCGGCCCGTCAGGAAGTCCAGGACCCAGTTGACAGGGCGGGCGAGACCCAGGGTCTCGAGCTTATGACGAGTTTGGAGGTACTATGGTGTGAATGCTGAGCTGTAATCGATGAACAGCATTCTCACATGGGTATTCCTCTTGTCCAGATGGGTTAGGGCAGTGTGCAGTGTGGTTGCGATTGCGTCGTCCTGTGGACCTATTGGGTCGGTAAGCAAATTGGAGTGGTCTAGGGTGTAGGTAGGTGGAGGTGATATGGTCCTTGATAGTCTCTCAAAGCACTTACGATGACGGAAGTGAGTGCTACGGGGCGGTAGTCGTTTAGCTCAGTTACCTTAGCTTTCTTGGGAACAGAAACAATGGTGGCCCTCTTGAAGCATGTGGGAACAGCAGACTGGGATAAGGATTGATTGAATATGTCCGTAAACACACCAGCCAGCTGGTCTGCGCATGCTCTGAGGACGCGGCTGGGAATGCCGTCTGGGCCTGCGGCCTTGCGAGGGTTAACAGGTTTAAATGTTTTACTCACCTCGGCTGCAGTGAAGCAGAGCCCGCAGGTTTTGGTAGCGGGCCGTGTCAGTGGCACTGTATTGTCCTCAAAGCGAGCAAAAAAGTTATTTAGTCTGTCTGGGAGCAAGACATCCTGGTCCGCGACGGGGCTGGTTTTCTTTTTGTAACTTCACGCGAATGCTGAAACTGAAAGGTGTGGCATATCAAGAAGCTGATTTAACAGCATAATCATTAGACAGTTGCACCTTGTGCTGGTTGACAATAAAAGGCCACTCTAAAATGTGAAGTTTTGTCACACAACACAATGCCAAGTTTGATGAAACTGAGGAGTATTTCTGTCTGTAATCCTCCCCTTTTGTGAGGAAAAACTCATTATGATTGGCTGGGCCTGGCCTCCCGTGGGTGGGCTTAGCTCCCAAATGGGTGGTCTTATGCCCTCCCAAGCCCACTCATGGCTGTGCCCCTGCCCAGTCATGTGAAAATCCATAGATTAGAGCCTAATTGATTCATTAAAATTGACTGATTTCCTTATATGAACTGTAACTCTGTAAAATCATTGAAGTTGTTGCATATTGTGTTTATATWTTTGCTCAGTATACACTATATATTTACAGTAGTATGTGGATGCTACAACATACAATGACATTCTAGATAATTCTGTGCTTCCAACTTTGTGGCAAGAGTTTGTAGAAGACGCTTTCCTGTTTCAGCATTACAATGCCCCTACGCACAAAGCAAGGTCCATACAGAAGTGGTTTGTCGAGATTGGTATGGAAGAACTTGACTTGCCTGCACATAGCCCTGACCTCAACCCTATCAAACACCTTTGGGATGAATTGGAACGCCGACTTCGAGCCAGGCCTAATCGCCCAACATCAGTGCCCGACCTCACTAATGCTCATCAAGTCCCCGCAGCAATGTTCCAACATCTATTGGAAAGCCTTCCCAGAAGAGTGGATGCTGTTATAGCAGTAAATGTAGTGTATGTAGTGTTTATACTTTACACAGAGCCGGGACAGCTGTCTAACCATGTGGGCATTACAGTTACTCTTCCTCCCTCCCTCCTCCCATCACGTTCCCTAGTCCCTCTGACCTAATTCACTTTAGTGTGTGAAGTGTGTGAGGCCAGTGTGTCGGCATGTCTACATTGTCTGGCCGGTTGTAGGGCATGTCTACATTTTCTGGCTGGTTGTAGGGCATGTCTACATTGTCTGGCCGGTTGTAGGGCATGTCTACATTGTCTGGCCGGTTGTAGGGCATGTCTACATTGTCTGGCCGGTTGTAGGGCATGTCTACATGTCTGGCTGGTTGTAGGGCATGTCTACANTGTCTACATTGTCTGGCCGGTTGTAGGGCATGTCTACATGTCTGGCTGGTTGTAGGGCATGTCTACATTGTCTGGCCGGTTGTAGGGCATGTCTACATTGTCTGGCCGGTATACACCAGCTCTGTCAGGAAGATTGGGCCAAAATTCACCCAACTTCTTGTGGGAAGCTTGTGGAAGGCTAACCGAAGTTAAACAATTTAATGGCAATGTTACCTAATACTAATTGAGTGTATGTAAACTTCTGACCCACTGGGAATGTGATGAAAGAAATAAAAGCTGAAATAAGTCATTCTCTCTACTATTATTCTGACATTTCACATTCTTAAAATAAAGTGGCGCTTTATTGACCGAAGACAAATAATTTTTACTCTGATTAAATGTCAGGAATTGTGAAAAACTGAGTTTAAATGTATTTGGCTAAGGTATATGTAAACTTCTGACTTCAACCGTATGTGTTGTGTGTATGTGTGTGAGTTTGTTTGTGTGCCTACATGTGGTAGTAGTATCTCTGCCTCAGCAGAGGCGTCTCAGGCTCCAGTCATCCCAGGGCTGTAGCCCTGAGGTCAGGCTGACTGAGGCAGGGCAGTGCCTCCAGACCTAGGCCAACGCTCCAGTGTTATAACCACGTCTATATTTAAAGACTAATTGTTGTGAGGAGCCAGCGTCAGTCACACTGTTTACCACCCCTGAAGTCTACTACTGATGTGTTGCTGTTATACAGTCCCTCTCTCTGTCATACCACATACTGTACACACACACAGCACGCACACACGCGCACACGTGCGCACACACACTGTAGGTTGCGACCCCCCCCTCTCTCACGTATTTAACATTTTCCAAATAGCTGTGCTGACCACATAATAGTTTCCAAATAGCTGTGCTGACCACAGAATAGTTTGTGGCAAACCGAATTCTGCCTGTCTGAGACGGCCAGTTGGTGAACTGAAGACGCTGTAGTAGAGCTGGAGATTCCATCCCGAATGGTAGCCTGTTCCCTCCGTAGTCCACTACTTTTGACCATGGCCTATAGGGAATAGGGTGCCATTTGTTCCCTCCGTAGCCCACTACTTTTGACCATGGCCTATTAGGGAATAGGGTGCCATTTGTTCCCTCCGTAGTCCACGACTTTTGACCATGTCCCATAGGGAATAGGGTGCCATTTGTTCCCTCCGTAGTCCACTACTTTTGACCATGGCCCATAGGGAATAGGGTGCCATTTGTTCCCTCCGTAGTCCACTACTTTTGACCATGGCCCATAGGGAATAGGGTGCCATTTGAAAAAAATATATATATATGAAATTAACTGAGTAGGATGCTTCTATCTCTGACCCACACCACACACCAACACACACACACCACACACACACCACACACACACACACACACACCAACCACACACCACCAACCACACACACACACACACCACACACACAACACACACACCCACACCACACACACACACACACCAACCAGTTCCCTTTCACAATACATTGATTTAAGTCGGATGTTAACAATGAGTGGTGTTACAAAGAATATCCGACTTCTCAGCTGGCGTCTTGCGCTACACCACGTATTCCT
>NW_019945837.1:14428-24579 GCF_002910315.2 Salvelinus sp. IW2-2015 | reverse complement strand
ATAGTGAAACATTGAAAAAAGCAATATTTTTTTTCTAGATAAAACTATACTAAATATATTCAAGTCACCAAATAACTGATTTAAACACACTGTTTTGCAATGAAGGCCTCAACAGCATTCTGTATGGGTAGCACCATGGTGTTGAGAACATCTATTCTGGATGAGGTGACTAAGAGGAACCTGGTTCTTACCTAGGGTTTGTAAAGCTACCGGTAATTTACCAAAGTTAGCGGAATCTTCAGAAATACGGGTAATTAACAGAAAATCTACGGGTAATATATCGTTAACTTTGGTAGTTTAAACTTGAATTACTTTTTTACAAATTTAATAAATGCGCAATTACATCTATAAGCTCATTGTAGTTTCTCTTGTCGGCGAAAATKACCAGATTCTCTAAAAGCAAATTCTTTCAGGCCCCCAAAAATGCAGTGATAAGCCGCTTGAGAACATCCCTGTTTCTTCTCATTTTCTTGTCGTGTCGTGAAGTTTGAATACGCAGATCTTCGTCATGATCGATGCAGCTTTTTTCCCCCCCAGAAACATGAATCTGATGTGGGCATTTATATGCTGCCTGATCAACGTTTTTCGGGTCACTGTACCCACCTTTCGACCAAGGCTCAGATTTTCCAAAAACAGATAAGGCCAGCATAACAGGCGGCTTGATGAAAAGCTACTTCTTAGGGCTGCAATCCCGTTAATGGGATCGATAACAGCCAGTGAAAGTGAAGGGCGCCAGAAATCTCATAATTTAAATTCCTCAAACATACACAAGTATTTCACACCATTTTAAAGATACACTTCTTGTTAATCCCACCACATTGTCCGACTTCAAAAAGGCTTTACAGCGAAAGCACCACAAACGATTATGTTAGGTCAGAGCCAAGTCACAGAAAAACACAGCCATTTTTCAAGCCAAAGACAGGAGTCACAAAAAGCAGAAATAGAGATAAAATTAATCACTAACCTTTGATGATCTTCATCAGATCACACTCATAGGACTTCATGTTACACAATACATATATGTTTTGTTCGATAAAGTTTATATTTATATCCAAAAACCTCAGTTTACATTGGCGCCATGTTCAGAAATGCCTCCAAAATATCCGGAGAAATTGCAGAGAGCCACATCAAATAACAGAAATACTCATCACAAACTTTGATGAAAGATACATGTTTTACATAGAATTAAAGATAAACTTGTTCTTAATGCAACCGCTGTGTCTGATTTCAAAAAAGCTTTACGGCAAAAGCACAATATAATAATCTAGAGAACAGCGTTTCAAGCCCACCAAAAGCAAGCCATACCAGTTCCCGCCAAATGTGGAGTCAACAAAAGTCAGAAAATGCATTATATAAATCTTCACTTACCTTTGCTGATCTTCGTTGGAATCAACTCCCAGGACTCACACTTCCACAATTTTTTTCCGTTTTTTCGGTAATGTCCATCATTTATGTCAAATAGCTACTTTTGTTAGTGCGTTTGGTAAACAAATCCAAAGTCACGAAGCGCGTTCCACTATAGCAGACGAAATGTCAAAAAGTTCGTAAACAGTCAGTAAACATGTCAAACGATGTATTGAATCAATCTTTAGGATGTTTTTAACATAAATTCTTCATAATGTTCCAACCGGAGAATTCCTTTGTCTTCAGAAGGGCGATGGACACGAGCTCGCTCGCACATGAATGCGCATGGTCAGCGCATGTTTCAGCTATGATAGACCTTACTCAATCCCCTCTCCTTCAGCCCCCACTTCACAGTAGAAGCATCAGACAAGGTTCTAAAGACTGCTGACATCTAGTGGAAGCCGTAGGAAGTGCAAAATGACCCATATCCCACTGTGTTGTATTCGATTGGCCAAGAGTTGAAAAACTACAAACCTCAGATTTCCACTTCCTGGTTGGATTTTCTCAGGTTTTCGGCCTGCCATATGAGTTATGTATTACTCACAGACATCATTCAAACAGTTTTAGAAACTTCAGAGTGTTTTCTATCCCAAATCGATAATAATATGCAATATATTAGCAACTTGGGCTGAGTAGCCAGGCAGTTTACCTCTGGGCACGCTTTTCATCCAAACGTGAAAATGCTGCCCCCTATCATAAGAAGTTTTAATTTAAAAAAGCATCTAATCAACAATAGCATTACTTTCAATTAACTCTTCAACTCTTCCACCTATTGACTGTGTTCACAACTGCCACCAGTTTGACGCCAAAATATTGACATCAAAGGCATCAATAAATAAAGTGTGTAAAAAAATATAAAGGATTGTCCATGATGAAACCCTCATATTAAACAACAATGGTATTCACTAAGATTATTCTTGTATATTTTAGGAATAATGGTGGTTTACAGGTTTGTCAATCTATTTAAAATATTTTCATAATCTTATTTAATATATTGAAGTAATTATATTTACATATGATATGCTCCAGAAGTAGGACTAGGCTCGAGTAGTTTAGGTATGAATGTTTAGAGAAGGTGAGGGAGCTCATGTCGATTTAGATCTAACGATGAACGAGGACAGACAAAGTAAACTGCAATAGACAGGAAAGAGCCATAGAAGATGATATACGCTCTGAGTGTACGAGAGGTATTGACATAAAAGTTCCAAATTAAGTTTACCGATGATTGGTATTTTATTGTATGTAGCAGACAGGTATGCTCACCCCCTCGAGGGCCCTTCCATCGGCTTACCAGTAATTTAGTTGACAACTTTCCGGTGGAGACGTCTCCAACCTAATGCAGAGCTCTTTCAGTACGAACTGACATCGTGTTGCATACAAAAGCAGCGATAAAGTCGACCTTAGATACAACGCTCCAGAGATGGAATCGCTAGTGACTGAGAAGTTGTAAGTAAGGCAGGTAGATAGCACTTGCAGTGCATAAACAGTGTGCTCTCGCGTACTGACTCGTAAGACAGAAAAAAACACATAGTTCCCAACAGTTTGTGAACAGAATAGGTGTAATTTCATTACGTTTTTTTATGAGGATGACGACGAGCCGAGCACAGAGAAGAAGAACAGAAGTGTGATCCACTCTGTGAAGAATGTTATTTTGATAACATCATTGCAAGTCGAACACACTGGGTGGAATGGAGGGCAGAAGATGTGATGGAGCTTAGAAACGAGAGAGAGGGAGAGGAAAATAGTAACATAACATTTTGGAGAAAAATACGTAAGAAAGAGTAGCTTAAATATCTTAATGAGAATGAAGAGAGATGACTAAGCTTAGACGACAGCTGTTAGGAAGCGCTGTATCAGGCAGGTTTGGCCACCTTAGCATGAAGGACAGAAGGAGTCCAACTGTAGAAGGGTTGGGACCTGTGTTCAGGTAGGAGATACTTGAATGGATAAGAAACAAAGTACTAGCTTCCTCCTAGACATACAGTATATGGCTATGCAAATTCTTCTGACATTACTGGAAAGCAACTAAAGCTGTAACGAACTATGGTGCTGCATACTCTGATCTTTACTTTCCTTACTTGTCTTTCCTTGTCTGCTCAATGACTGTCCTTCCTGATGGCATGTGTTGTGTAGGGATAGACCCTGAGAGTAATGACAACGGGCCTAAAACACCATCAGTTCATTTCTAGATACGAAGCAAGAGGGTAAGCATCCACAACTAACTGTTCTTTGGCCTTACCAAGGAGCAACTGTTGAGTAGGAGAAGAGAGATAAGCCTATGATCCAGATCGTAAGCCAACCAATCATAACCAACTCACATGAAACACTATTATTCACTTGTGTTCTTTGGACTTTTCTTGCCTGTTTAAAGAATTCTGGTAGTCTCCCATTAATGGAGTGTAGATTGAACACGGCCATAACAGAGGCTTTTGGGTATTGCATAAAGTTGTAGTTAACCACCTTTAGTGTTAGTTGTGTTGTGTGTGTGTGGGATTTGTGTGTGTGGTGATGTGTTGTGTATGGTGTGAGATTGGCTGCTGTGTATGTGGTGTATGTGTTGGTGTGGTGTGTGGGTTGTGTAGAGTACATGAGGGTTCACTGCCAAATCTCACGCACCTGAGAAGTCTGAAGGTGTTAAACGCGCGAGGACCGAGCTTCCCAGGGGGTGGAGGAGTGGATGGACACCGACCCATCACTGTGCCACCCCGACATGACACAAAGAGGGACTGAGTGGACAACACAACTTCAGCAGACGGAAGAGAATGTCAGTGTCTGCCTGTCTGTCGTCAGTTCGTCTTTGCAACATACATGCTTCGGAAGTATTTCAGGACCCCGTTGACTTTACACTTTTGTTGTTTTACAGGCTTCTATTCTAAATTGATTAATAGTTTTCCCCTCATTCAATTAGTACAACAATATCCATAATGCAACAAACCAAAAGAAGTTGTGATTAAAAAATAAAGACTAAAAATACCAGCTGAGAATAAAACCGGTTTTCGACCTTTACTGCAGTACTTTGATTCGAGGCACGGGTTGAGCGAGCGATTACAGCCTTCTATTTCTTAGGTATCATGCTATCAAGCGTTGGCAATCTGTTTTGGGGGGTTCTCCCATCTTTCTCTGCAGATCCTCTTGCAAGCTCTGTCAGGTTGGATGGGGGGAGACGTCGCTGCACAACATATTTGTCATAGTCCTCGCAGCAGATGGTTCGATGGTTCAGTCGGCTACTGGCTGGGCACTCAGCGAATTCAAGAGTGTTCCAAAGCACGCGGCGTTGTTGGCTGTGGTTGGTCTTGTCTTTGTAGAGGAACCTTGCCCAGTTTGAGGTCCTGAGGGAAGTTTTATCTCATCCCACGGGAGATCTGAGTCTGTTTAGTGATCATCGGGTTCTTTTACCTCCCTGACCAAGGCCCGTTTACTTCCCCCATTGCTTCAGGGACCAGGAGCGGCCAGTTCTGGAGAGGTTTGGTGTTCCAACTCTCCGAAAATGGGGGGCTGGTTCCCGGAGGGCGCGCGCCAAGGCACGCGGCAGAAGTTCGGGAAGGCGTCAGACAGGCCAAGGTGGGGCCCTGCCACCCGGCAGCAAAGGAATATAGGATCGGAGGGACAGTCGGAGAAGCACTGACGGGAAAGAGAGGATCGGAGGAGGAACCGTAAGAGATGAGAGAGGACAGGAGCAGAAAGGAGGATCCAACTTCTTCATTTAGAATGGTGAGGACTGGGTGCTCCAGAGTGGAGCGCAAGCGGTCAAGGGCACTGCGTTGCGCGTACTAGAGGCTTCGACTAGCAGGGTTTGATGCGCCGTGCTGTATCACACAGGAGTGATGTTCGGACACCAGTTTGGGAAGGGTACCGAGACAAAAACATTGTTTGTAGTATGATAAAGGTGGTTAAGAAGATACTATCAAATGTATGGGCCATTGTGTTTGGGACCTTCGATGCTGCAAAACATTTTTTTGGTCATTCGCCTATCGTGCCAACGGACAATTTCGTTACACCTCATAGCTGGTTTTGCTCTGATGCATTGTCAATGAGGAACCTAAATACAAGAAGGTGTGATGGATTCGAGATCGTTTCAAATCATTGAATTTCGCACCGTGGAACCATCAGTGTGATAGGAAGAATATCATAACGACGGAATCATGAACGATGTCGAGCTAGAGATCGAAAAGTTTCGGTCTTCATGCAGGGTCTGAGAGAGAGAGAAGAGGAGACAGGAGAAGAGACGAGAGAGAGACGAGGAGAGAGAGAGAGAGGGAAGAGAGCAGGGAGAGAGCGATGATCGAGAGCGACGAGCTATGAAGACTTCGGAAATTGAAGCTCGGTGTGCATCCTGTTTCCAGGTATGATCGTCGAGGAGTGTGAGATCGTTTCTTTAGAACTTGAGTGAGGATGGAGGTCCAACGAGGTGAGAGACGGTTAGAGATGCTCAGATTAGGAATTGAGAAACCGATTTGAAGGCGAACCTGTGTATTTAAAGGTTCCGCCTGCAGTGACGAAGAACTAGTACATATCGGGAGAGGCAGAAAGGAAGAACGACGAGCATGAATGAGGATGGAGAGAAGAGATTGTCGAGATGAGCACAGAGTAGACTGCGCACGAGAGAGGATGGTGAAGACCAAGAGAAGAGAGAGGAAGAGATGATTGTCAGAGATGAGAGTCATGATTGAAGTCGCCGAAGAAGAACGACCAGAAGAGGGGAGACGATTCGGAAGCGTATGATTATGAAGTGAGGTGTGATAGGGAGAGGAAGGCGAGAGAGAGGGGGAGGAGAGGGGAGAGAGAGGAGAGCGAGAGAAGGGGAGAAGGGGGCGGGGGAGAGAGAGAGAGAGAGAGAGAGGGAAGAGAGAGAGAGAGAGAGAGAGAGAGCGGGAGCTGGAGAGAAGAAGAGAGAGAGAGGGTATGAGGAGAGAGAGAGAGAGAGAGAGAGGAGAGAGAGAGAGAGAGGAGGAGAGGAGAGGCGAAGAGATTGCTAGCTATATTTCATTTGGCATTTTTTTCTTCCTAGTTTACCTTTCACTAATGATGCAGCTTATTTCACCTACTCAAACCTAGCTAGCTTGGTAAGGCTATCCAACACCACAACTCTTCAAAGTCAAGGTAAGCTTTTGGTTTTATTAATTTATTGCCTCCGGGGCCAGCTGGTGTAACTGCTAAACTACACTGTACTGCGCGATTGTAAACTTGGATTGGACTGTCGGCTAGTATGAGTTAGTAGGCTAAATGTATTGTTGTCCATCGATAATGAGAAACCGCCTGGTATTGGAAAGCTACTGAGGATGGTAGCTGACTCTATTGCCACTCCTATCTGTCATATCTTCAATCTGAGTCTGGAGAAAAATGATCATCCTCAGACCTTGGTGGAAATCAAAGTAATTCCGCTACCCAAGAATGGTAAAGGCACTCTTTTGGAAATAATTGTTTTTGAGCAGATACAATGCTATTTCTCTGTAAACTAATTAACAACAGACGTTCAGCATGTTTATAGAGAAGGACACTCCGCAAGGACACTCCGCATGTACTCACTGACACAAATGACTGATGATTGGTTGAAGGAAATGATTAACAAGAAGATTGTGGGAGCTGTATTGTTAGATTTCATTGCAGCCTTTRATATTACTGACCATAACTTATTGTTGAAAAACACATGTGTTATGTCTTTTCAACCTCTGCCATATCGTCGATTCAGAGCTATCTGTCTAATAGAACACAGAAGCTTCTCTAACGTAAAACATATAATTTGTGGTGTACCGCAAGGGCGCTCTCTTGGCCCTCTGCTCTTTTCTGTTTTTACTAATGACCTGCCACTAGCCTTAAGCAAAGCTTGTGTGTCTATGTATGCTGATGATTCAACATTATACACATCAGCAACCACAGCTAGAGAATTCACTGCAACCCTAGACAAAGAGTTGCAGTCAGTTGTTGAATGGGTGGATAGTAAAACACTACTCAGTAACATCTCTAAAACTAAAATAGGGTTGTATGCCAGCAGCCTGCATCCCACTGCTGGCTTGCCTCTGAAGCTGATCTCCGTGTTGGAGGGCCAGTAGGAAGCCTCCTGGTAAAAAAAAATGAATAAAAAATCCCAATGCCCCAGGGCAGTGCTTGGGGACATTGCCCTGTGTAGGGTGCTGTTTTTCAGATGGGAGGTTAAATGGGTGTCCTGACTCTCTGTKGTCACTAAAGATCCTACCTTATCGTAAGAGTAGGAGTATTAACCCCGGTGTCCTGGCTAAATCCCCAATCTGACCCTCATACCATCATGGACATCTAATCATCCCCAGCTTCCAATTGGTTCATTCCAATCCCCTCCTCTCCCCTGTAACTATTCCCCAGGGACTTGTTGTAAATGAGAATGTGTTCCTTACCTGGTAATATAAGGGTAACATAAAAACATTTTTTTCTATGATAAAGAGATGCTTTGCTTTTTTGACACCACATTCCACAAAGCAAGTCCTGCAGGTTGTAGTTGTATCTTTTCTTGATTTTTGTCCCAGTCATATGGTCAGGCGTTGCAAAGAAGGACCTAGAAAAACTGCTGCTGGCCCAGAACAGAGCAGCTCGTCTTGTACTTCACTGTAATCAGAGGGCTAATATCAATACTATGCATGACAGTCTCTCTTGGATAAAAGTAGAGAGAATGACTGCATCACGTATTGTTTTTATAAGAAACATTAATCATCCCAAGAAAGGGAAAGTGACAGAACTGAATGACTATCGACCCTGTAGCACACTCCTCCGTCATCATGAAGTGCTTCGAGAGGCTAGTCAAAGACCACATCACCTCCTCCCTCCCGTCATACTTGACCCTCTCCAATTCATCTACCACCCTGACAGAAACACTGACGATGCAATCGCCATTGCACTGCACAAGGAATGCATATATGAGCATGCTGTTCATTGACTAAAGCTTGGCCTTCAATACCATAGTGCCCTCTAAGCTCTCTACAAAGCTCACGGCCCTGGGTCTGAACTCCCCCCTATGTAACTGGGTCCTGGACTTCCTGACAGGCTGCATCCAGGTGGTGAAGGTAGGCAACATTACCTCCTCGAAACTGATCCTCAACACGGGGCACCACAAGGGTGYGTCCTCAGTCCCCTCCTGTATTCCCTGTATACCCACGACTGACTGGCCTCACACAGCGTCAACTCCATCATCAAGTTCGCTGACGACATGACAGGTTTGATTACCAACAACAATGAGACTGCCTACAGAGAGGAGCTAGGCATTCTGGCAGTGTGGTGCCAGGTAAAACATCTTTCCCTCAACATCAGCAAAACAAGCAAGCTGATTGTGGACATCGGGAAGAACCAGGCAGGGCACGCACCCATCCTCATCATCACCGTGGAGACAGTCAAAAACATCAAGTTCCTCGGCGTCAGGATCTCCGAGCAGCTGAAATGGTCAAACCACATGGGACACCGTGGTGAAGATGGCACAACAGTGACTCTTCAACCTCAGGATACTGAAGAAAATTTGTCCTGTCCTTGAGGGCCCTCAGTGTTCTACAGGATGCTATTGAGAGCACAGTGTCGGGCTGCATCACAGTCTCCACCGCTGAGGATCGCAAGGCACTACAGAAGGTGGGACGCTCAGCCGAAGCCAATTGGGAGCACTCTGCCTGCCCTGCAGGACACCTACAACGCCAAGGGTCTCAGGAAGGCCAAGAAGATCATCAGAGACCCCAGCCAGCCGAGCCATGGCCTCTTCGCCCTGCTTCCATCACTAAGATGCGGGCAGTACAGGAGCATCATGGCAAAAGCTGGAAGACTGACCAAGAGCGTCTATCTATGGACCAGGTGGCAAATACTCCAGGCAATCTCAAATTATAAAAGGCACCTGCCATGTCGCGGACACCAACGTCTTGCTACCCGACAAGCTAAACAACTTTTTCAGAAAAACACAGTACCGCTGACACAGGCCACCGCCGCTCAGGAGGACTATGAGCTCTCTTTTTCCGTGGTCGACGTAAGTAAGAGATTTAAGAGTGTTAACCCTCGCAAGGCTGCCAGCCTAGACGGCATCCCTAGCCGCGTCCTTAGAGCATGCGCAGACCAGCTGGTTGGTGTGTTTACGGACATATTCAATCAATCCCTATCCTAGTCTGATGTTCCCACATGCTTCAAGAGGGCCACCATTGTTCCTGTTCCCAAGAAAGCTAAGGTAACTGAGATAAACGACTATCGCCCCGTAGCACTCACTTCCGTCATCATGAAGTGCTTTGAGATGACTCAGTGCAAGATCATAACACTCCAACCTAGCCTACATCCAGACCCACTCCAATACTGCTTACCGCCCAAAGGTCCACAGACACGCAATCGCAACCACACTGCACACGCCTAACCCATCTGAAAAGATGAATACTAAAAAATGCTGTTCATGCGATTACAGCTCAACATTTAACACAATAGTACCCTCCAAACTCGTCATTAAGGCTCGACACTCTGGTCCTCGCACCCCCGCTGTGCAACTGGGTCCGGACTTCCGACAGGCGCCCCCAGGTGTGAGGTAGGCTAACAACACTCCACCGCTGATCCTCAACACTGGCCCCACAAGGGCGTACTCAGCCCTCTCCTGTACTCCCTGTTCACCCATAACTGAGTGGCCATGCAGGCCTCCAACTAAATCATCAAGTTTGCAAACGACAAAAACAGTATTAGGATTGATTACACAACACACAAGACAGCCTACAGGAGGGAGAGGGCCCTCGGATGTGGTGTCAGGAAAATAACCTCCCACTCAACGT
>NW_019945837.1:0-6521 GCF_002910315.2 Salvelinus sp. IW2-2015 | reverse complement strand
CTCTCTCTCTCTCTCTCTCTCTCTCCCTCTCTCTCTGTCTCTGGTGCTTCTCATAAAAAAACGTATGAAATTAATTTCTTCAAAACTGTTGAACTATTGTGTTTTTCTGTCTTAGAGTCAAGTACTCAACACATGTTATGCACTGCAGTGCTAGCTAACTGTAGCTTATCCTTTCAGTACTAGATTCATTCTCTGATTCGTTGATTGGTGATTGGATGCACAAGATGTCAGTTCGTACTGAAAGAGCTCTGATAGGTTGGAGGACGTCCTCCGGAAGTTGTCATAATTACTGTGTAAGCCTATGGAAGGGGTTGAGGGGGTGAGCATATGGTTGCAAATATTACTGGAAACTTATTGGAAACTTTTATGTAATCTATCACAAGACATCTAATGGCCCTTTTGAGTACTTCAGATTATCACAGGAGTCTCTAATAATCTCTGGCCCTCTGTGTGGCATTATCATATGTAAAATATATTCAATAATTAAATAAGATKATTKAAAATATTTTAAATAGAATGACAAACCTGTAAAACATTATCCTAAATATACAGAATAATCTTAGTGAATACCATTGTTGTTTAATATGAGGGTTTCATCATGGACAATCCTTTATATTTTTTTACACACTTTTATTTATTGATGCCTTTGATGTCAATATTTTGGCGTCAAACTGGTGGCAGTTGTGAACACAGTCAATAGGTGGAAGAGTTGAAGAGTTAATTGAAAGTAATGCTATTGTTGATTAGATGCTTTTTTAAATTAAAAACTTCTTATGGATAGGGGGCAGCATTTTCACGTTTGGATGAAAAGCGTGCCCAGAGTAAACTGCCTGCTACTCAGTCCCAGTTGCTAATATATGCATATTATTATTCGATTTGGATAGAAAACACTCTGAAGTTTCTAAAACTGTTTGAATGATGTCTGTGAGTATAACATAACTCATATGGCAGGCGAAAACCTGAGAAAAATCCAACCAGGAAGTGGGAAATCTGAGGTTTGTAGTTTTTCAACTCTTGGCCAATCGAATACACAGTGGGATATGGGTCATTTTGCACTTCCTACGGCTTCCACTAGATGTCAGCAGTCTTTAGAACCTTGTCTGATGCTTCTACTGTGAAGTGGGGCTGAAGGAGAGGGGATTGAGTAAGGTCTATCATGAGCTGAACATGCGCTGACCATGCGCATTCATGTGCGAGCGAGCTCTGTTCCATCGCCCTTCTGAAGACAAAGGAATTCTCCGGTTGGAACATTATTGAAGATTTATGTTAAAAACATCCTAAAGATTGATTCAATACATCGTTTGACATGTTTCTACTGACTGTTACGGAACTTTTTGACATTTCGTCTGCTTATAGTGAACGCGCTTCGTGACTTTGGATTTGTTTACCAAACGCACTAACAAAAGTAGCTATTTGGACATAAATGATGGACATTACCGAACAAAACGGAAACCTCTCTCACTATTAAACATTTCCAAATAGCCTGTGCTGACCACATAACTAGTGTTCCACAATCAGCTTGCTGACCCCACAACAGAATAATTTGTCTGGCAACCGAGATTCTTGCCTGTCTGAGAGCGGCCAGTTCGGTGAACCCTGAAGAACGCTGTATGATACGAGCTGGAGAATTCCATCCCGGAATGGTACGCCTGTTCCCTCCGATAGATCCACTACTTTTCGACCATGGCCTATTAGAGGGGGAAAATGAAGGGGTTTTCCTATTGCCCAAATTTCTTGGGGTTTTGTCTTTTTTTTCTACACTCCGCGCCAGCCCCACTACTATCTGAACCATGCCTATTAGGGAATAGCGGTGCCATTGTTCCCTCCGCTAGTCCACCGATCTCTTTGACCACAATGTTCCCATAGGCAATAGGGCCATTTGTTCCCTCCGTAACCCTCACACATGACTTTGACCATGCGCCATATGGAATAGCAGTGCCATTGTTCCCTCCGTCAGTCCACTACTTTTGACACATGGCCCACAGGAATAGGGTTCCATTTGTTCCCTCCGCTAGTTCCACTACTTTTGACCCATGGCCCCCATAGGGACATAGGGTGTCATTTGTATCCCTCCGATAGGCCACTACTTTTGACACATGGCCCATAGGGCAAAGAGAAGGCGCCATTTGTTCCCCGTAGTGCATTAACTTTTGTACCATCGCCAACATAGGACGGTAAAAATCATGGATGCCACTTTGTTCCCTCCGTAGCGTCCACTACTGTGACCATGGCCCATTAGGGAATACGCTGCACAGTTTGTTCCCTCCGTAGTCCCACTACTTTTGACCATGGCCCCATAGGGAATAGCGTGCCAATTGGCGGGATGTTACAGCTCACAGTAGAGCTATACTCGTTTATTTCAGGGGGAACTACAATATGATAGAGCATTGAACACCCACATGGTGGTGCGAAAGAGGAATTCTGACTCGCGTACTTGATGTTGCCTGCCGCGTGTATTCTCACTGACCACCACTCAACCAATGAATGAGTGCATTATCTTTAACCCACAAGTCCTCTTTAAAGATTGTACTGGCCTAGTTTCAAAACAACACAAGAGCAAACAAAAAGCACAAAAACGGCAGAATGAGAAATATACTTCAAAAGAACTACACTTTAATTTTGTATAGTGCCACGCTCCCTTATGCTTTTCTTTTCATCTCAGAAGGCTTAAAACTATATAGAAAATACCCTCATTTGATAAGCACAGGCACCCTGAGGAGAGGAGAAAAGCACATGTACAGGGAGCTCACCATTATATAAAACGAAACCGACAAGCGAAATGAACAAGCGAACAGCGTCTAGGGACAATGGGGGAAACATAACAACAATACTGCTGACCACGGGGATCAAAACCGAGGAACAGACAGATATAGGAGGGGCAATACTACAAAGTAAATGGAGTCCAGGTGAGTCGAAAGATGCGCTGGTGCGCGATAATGATGTGTGACAACTGTGCGTAATGATGGTTGCACAGGTGGGTGCGATCAATGCCCTCGACGTGACCAGGGAGAAGGAGCAGGCTCACACCTGTTCCCTTCATTTCACAGATCGACTGAGGCTTTCTGCCTGAAGAGTTAAAACAAGAAACTCCTGAAAAAACGAGTGGTGTGTGATACGAAACAAAGTACAGGAGCGCTGTAAAAAACAGCAACAACAGTCTTCCCAGTGTGATTAACCCTGTTCCCCAAACCAACCTCACCTCAGCCGAGGGCCACCCCAGTACCCCCTAGTGTGTGCTGTGCCTAGTGTGTGTGTGGGTGTGTGTTCGTAAGTGTGGTGTGTGTGTGTGTTGTGTGTCTGTGAGTGATTGGTGTGGGCGTGTGTGCTGTGTGTGTGTGTGTCGTGTGTGTGTTTGTGTGTGCTAGCTTGAGTCACATAGTTCCGAGCCCAGATTGTCGGTAAAGCAGTCTAAGTTGTAGGTGCTGGCAATTGCAGGCCACTGGCACATAGCGTTCGTTCGTCGTTGTGTGTGTGTGTATATGACTGGAGTGACAGCTGTGCGTGGTAGTTCTCCCAATCTTCTCTCCATGTTATCCTACAGCTAGAGACCTAGCAATGAACGCCAGCGCCGAAGTCCCAGTATGCATCACAGCACTGATAGCAGTTTCTCTCACACACACACATCACACACACCATCAACACACTACACACTACAGCCTAAATACCGACACCACCACACACACACCACACCAACACCACGAAATACTCACCACCACACACACACCACACCCAGAGCACAGAGCACCCCATCAATACTACCACACTATCACAACTCAGACACACGAACAAGCGTACCCACACGCACACCACACACACACACACAACACACAACCCACAACACACACACTACACACACAACACACACACACACACAAACAGACACACACACCTACACACCACAACAACACCCTAACTCAGTGCTGTTCTAGTTCTTAAACACATAAAGACAGTGAGAGGTTCTAAGCGTGAGGGGAATCACCGCTCTCAAGTCGTACTGTTCCACACTACAGACCACAAAACGACTCTTTCTGAGTTGGTCTGCACACTACCAGTCCTGCTGTTAACGTCAAACAATCCTTATCGCGCTTTGTACCAGGGAATTTCTTCTTTCTCCTTTTTTTCGTCTGTTTTCAAAAACAATCATTTGTTTCGTTTGATGGCTAAGCCATCATGGTGTTCAGGAGAGATGAATACGACCGGGAGACACGCAGAAATGTTAACAGAAAGTTGGTACTTCTGAGAAAAATAACATACGGAGTAAAAGTATAAAATCAACAGACTTAAATATGCGCTCCTTTGTTAATGTGTAGGAATAAGCGTGGCTTTGTAGAAGCGACCACAGAAGCCAGCTGAGAATGTCATAGGATTATCTACCCTTCTAACAGCCAATCACTATTGTCTGTCTACACATGCACTTTAAATCAATAGTAGTTGTGAAAGGGACTGTGTGTGTCGTGTGTGCCTGTGGTGCTGAGTGTGTGTGCTGTGTGTGTGTGTTTGTGTTTGCCGTGGTGCCTCTTCTGCGGCCTGTATGTGTGTGTGACACTTGTGTGCCCATGTGTGTGTGTGGCGTGTGTGTGGCACAAGCAGCCTGGTTGTGAGTGTGGTGTGGTGCTGTGTGTGCTGTGTGTGTGTGTAGTCGCTGTGCAAACTGTGTGTGGTAGACTTGGTGTGCTGTTGAGTGTCAGAGGCAAGAAAGCAGATCCTAGCTCAGACGAGATTTCATCTATATACATTATCTTTTTTTCTATTAAGTGAAACATATGAACCCAAAAGAGCAATAGTTTTTTTCGGAGATAAAAAACCCTAGTTTTTGATAACTAAATATTATCTCATAGAGTCACCAAATAACTGATGTATAAACCACACGCGTGTGTTGCAATGAGCGCGTGCGAAACAGCATCTCTGTCAGTGGGTAGCACACATGGTGTGAGAACATCCGCCTATTCGTGAGATAGAGAGTGAGTACTAACGCGACGGGAACTCCTGGTTCCTACTACTGGTTATCTTGTGAAAGACAACCGCGGTACAAGTTTACCGAAAGATTAGCGAATCTCTTGAGCAGAAACTATAACACGGTTATTAACACAGAAAATAATCACGCGGGTGATAGGTAATTAATCGTCCCAAGCCTGTAATGTGTTGTAAATCTAAACTCTGAATTACAAACTTTCTTTTAGCGAGAAATCTTAAGAAAGTGAGAATGCGCAATTACATCTACTGAGAGCATCATATGTACGTTTCTCTTGTCGGCGAAAACGATAACCAGATTCTCTACAAAAGAGCCACATTTCTTCTACCAGGCCTCCGGCTTCACTAACAATTTATTTAAGCCGGCTTCGAGAACATCCCCTGTTTCTTTCTCAGATTCTCTTGTCGTGTCGGAAAGTTTAGAATGACGCAGATCTCGTCATGATTCGATCCGCAGCTTCTTTTCCCCCTCAGAAAACATGAGACTCTCCGATGTGCTCGATGAGTACCAGTAGGACTGTAATGATTATGAGTCACTGACCCTGTATCAACGTTTTTCGTGAGGGTCACTGTTACACTCCACCTTCACGATACCAAACCGAGCTCACATACTTATACGACAACAACAGCATAAAGCCAGCCTAATAACGCGGCTTGATCTGAAAGCTATTCTTAGGGGCTGCAATCGTTCCCAAAAACGTTAATAAGGGATCGAGATAACAGCCAGTGACAATGAAGGCGCGCCAGATAAATCTCATAATTTAAATTTCTCTCTACCAAGCAGTACCCACAGAGGTGATTTGACACACAAGTTTTAACGTACACTTGACTTGTTAAATCCCACCACAGTATAGTAATGCCCGACTTCAAAACAAGGCTTTAAACAGCGAAAAGCACCCACCAAACCGAATTACTAAGTTAGGTCAGACCCCAAGTCACAGAAAAACACATACAAGCCAGATTTTGCAAACGCCAAAGTAACTAAGAGTCCACCAAAAAGAAGCGAGCTGCATAGAAAAAATTTAAATCTATCTATACCTTGATGATTCTTCATCAGATCACACTGCATAGGGACTGCAGTGGTATACTACAATACATAGTATGTTTCGGCTTCATAAATTGAATTTTTATATCCAAAAAAACCTCAGTTTACAAATTGGCGCCATGTTCAGCAAATGCCTCCAAAAATATGCTTTAAGAGATCAACTGCACAGAGACGAGCCACAGTCCAAAATAAACAGAAATACTCATCACAAGACTTGATGAAAATACACTGTTTATACATAGAATTAAGAGCATAAACTGTTCTAATGCAACCGCTGTGTCTGATTGCAAAAAACTCTTACGGCAACAAAGCACAATACCTTCAATATTCTGAGAACAGCGTTCCAGCCACAAAAGCCAGCCAGGGACAGTGACACCCCGCAAATTGTGGAGTCAACAAATAGTCAGAAAATAGCATTAATAAGATGCTTCAGCTTTACACTTTGCTGACCTCTTCGATGAGAATGCACTCCCAGAGAACTACACAACTTCACATATTCTTTGCC
>NW_019945836.1:63258-75603 GCF_002910315.2 Salvelinus sp. IW2-2015 | reverse complement strand
ACTGGTCTATACACACCATCCTATATAATAACTGCTATACACACCATCCTCTATTATACACTATATGTCTATACTGTCTATACACACCATCCTATATACTACTGTCTATACAGACCAATCCTATATAACTAAACTGTCTATACACACATCCTAATATAACTACTGTCTATACACACCATCCTATATAACTACTGTCTATACACACCATCCTATATAACTACTGTCTATACACACCAAATCCTATAAACGGTACTGTGTCTATACTGTCTATAACACACCATCCTATATAACTACTGTCTATACACACCATCCATATATAACTACTGTCTATACACACAACCATCCTAATATAGACTAACTGTTATACAAACCAATGGTTTGGGCCTTCGTTGGGCGGTAACTTAACACTGGGTATGACGGCTTTTGACCTGTCTTATAGTAGCGGGCACTTTAACTGGTGACAGTTTGATACCTAGTGGGCAACCTAACGGTGACGTTGCTGTGTGGGACCATACACCTGGGTGACGTTGCTGTGGGGACCTAACTGGTTGACTCGTTGATCACCCCGTCAGGCGAATCCCTAACTGGTCGCACTGTTTAAGCTGTATGTGGAACTATAACTGGTGCAGGTTGCTCGTAGGTGACTAACAGTGACGTTTGCTCGGTAGGGACTACTTATAAATTGGTCGACACGATCGTCTGCATCGTAGGGACGTCTAATAACTGGATGACGACTTGCTTGTGGGGACCTAACTTGGTGACGTTGACTGTGGGGGACCTTAAACTGGGTGACGTCTTGCTGTGGGGATTCCTAACTGTGAACGTTGCTGTGGGTGGCACTAAACTGGTGCGTTGCTGCTGGGGGGTAATCCTGGTTGAATCGATGCATGCTCACACAGGGACCTAACTGAGTGTACGTTGCTGTGGGGGCCTAACTGGTGGACGTTGCCTGTGGGGGCCTAACTGGTGAACGTTCTGTGGGCCTACTGGTGACGGTTGCTGTGGGCCTAAGCTGGTGACGTTGCTGTGGGGACCTAACTGGTCGAGTTGCTGTAGGGGCGCCTAACTGTGACGTTCGTGGGGGCCTAACTGTGACTGATTGCTTATAAAGTGGGGCGCTAAACCTGGTTGATACGCTTTAGCTATGTGGAGGCGCCTACACATGGTGCACCATGCTTCCTTATAGTTGAAGGACCTAACTGGGGTACGTATTGCTGTTTAACTGGAGCTCTTAACTGGTTGAGTTTAAGCTGTGGGGGGCCTACACTGAGTGACCGAGTTGCTTGCAAGTGAGGGGCTAACTGGTGATGTTGCTGTGGGGGCCTAACGGTGTACAGTATTTGTAACGTTGGAGGGCCCTAACGGTGCACTGTCGTTTTGATGTGGCGGAGACCTAACTTGCAATGCACGTTGCTTATAGTGTGAGACCTAAGACTTGGTAGACGTTTGCTCTAGTGGAGAGTGGTACCTATACTGTGACGATTGCCTACGAGCTCGAGGACCCATATACTGAGAGGTGACTAGTATGCTTGTGGGGAGGTAGCTCTCTAACATGGTGACTGTTGCTCTGTGGGTCTGGAGCTTTAGCACTAGAGGTGAAGGTTGCTGTGGGCGCGACCTAACTGGTGACGTTGCCTCTGTAGGGGGCCTAACTCTGGTGAATTGCTAAAGTGGGGGCCTAACTGGTGACGTTGCTGTTGGGGAGGCTATGACTGGTCTTGACTGTTGCACTCAGTGGCGAGGGCCTAACCTGGTGGACATCGCTATTATAACTAAGCTGTTGCTTCTATAGTGAGGCCTAACTGGATGACGGTTAGCTGGTGGGCCCATACACTGGTGACGTTGGCTAATCCTGTGTGAGGGGCCTAACTGGTATGACGTTATGCTGTGGGGGCATACTGGGGCACGTTTGCCTGTGGGGGCCTTAAACTGAGGTGAACGTTGCGCTGTATGGGGGCCTAAGATGGTCGCACGTATGCTGCTGGGCGGCATGGCTCCGACTGTATTTGCTGTGGGGCCATCACCTGTTAAGTTGCTCATGTGGGGCCTAACTGGTGACTGGTTGCTTCTATGTGGGGCCTAACTGTGACCGTTGCTGTGGGGGCTACACCTGGTGGAAGTTGCTGTGGGCCTAAACCTGGTGAACGTTGCTGCCATGCTGGAGGACCCTTAAATACTGGTAGACGATTGCTCTAGTTGGACTCTAACCGGTGGTGACGTTTGCTAATAGTGCAGGGACCCATAACGTGTGACGTTTGCTGTGGGGGCCTAACTGGTGACGTTGCTGGACGGGGCCTAACTGGTGACGATATGCTAGTGGGGGCCTAACTGGTGACTTGCTAGTGGGGGCCTAACTGGTGACGTTCCTGTGGGGGCCTAACTGGTGAAGTTCGCTGTGGGTGGCCTAACGTGGTACGTTTGCGTGGGGACCCTAACTGGTGATGTTGCTGTGAGGGGCAACTGGTGAACGATGCTGTTAGGGGACTAACTGGTTGACGATTGCTAGTAGGGACCATACTGGTGCACTGTTTGCTGTGGGAACACTAATGGTGCTGGCGTGCTCGGTGTGGGGGCCTAAACTGAGGTGAGTTGCCTGTGCGGTCCTAATCTGGCTCGCACGTTGGCTGTGGGCGCTACTAACTGGTGTACGCAATTGCTCAGTGGGCCGCCTCAACTGGTGACGTTGCTATGTGGGGACTAAATGGTGACGTTGCTGTGTGGGGCCTAACTGGTGACGTTGCTGTGGGGCCTAACGGTGACGTTGCTGTGGGGGCCTAACTGGTGACGTTGCTGTGGGGCCTAACTGGTGAGCGTTGCTGTGGGGACTAACTGGTGACGTTGCTGTGGGGGCCTAACTGGTTGACGTTGCCTGTGGGCCAACTGGTGACGTTGCTGTGGGGGCTAAACCTGGTGACGTTGCTGTGGGGGGCCCTAATCTGGTGACGTTGCTGTGGGGCCTAACTGGTGACGTTGCTGTGGGGGCCTAACTGGTGACGATGTTGCTGATGGGGGCCTAACTGAGGTTTGAGTTGTTAACGTGGGCCTTAACGTGTGAGTTTGCGCTTGCTGGGCTAATTGGATGACGTTTGCTCGTGGGGAACCTAACTGGTGCACACGTTGCTGTAGGGGACTAACCTCCGGCGACAGTTGCTTTACCGTGGGGACCTAACTGGTGACGTTGCTGTAAGGGACCTAACTGTGACGTTGCTGTAGGGACCTAAGCTGGTGACACGTGGCATGTAGGTACACCTCTTAAACTGGTGAACAGTTGCTTAGATAGGGGCCTAAATACTAGGTGACCGTTGCTCTGTTGCTTGGGTACTAACTGGTATGACGTTGCTGTGGGGGCCTAACGGTGAACGTTGCCTGATGGCAGCCTACACCTGGTGACGTATGTCTGTTTGGGCCTAACTGGTGACGTTGCGTGGGCCTAACTGGTGACGTCTGCTGTGGGGACCTTACTGTGACGTTGCTGTGGGGGACTAACCTGGTGACGTTGCTAGTGGGGGCCTAACTGCGTGACGTTGCTAGGTGGGGCTAACTGCGCTTGAAGTTGTAGTGGGACCTAACTGGTGACGTTACTGTGGGGAGACCTAACTGGTTGACCGTTAAACTGTGGGGACCTAACTGAGTCGACTGATTGCTGTAGGGACCTCAACTGGTGACGTTGCTGTGGGTGACCTAACCTGGTGAGTTTGCTGTGGGGACTAACTGGTCGAGGGTTGGCTGTGGGGACGCTACACTGGTGACGTTGCTTGGGGACTAACTGGTTGACAGCTTGGGCGTGTGGGAACCGAACTGGTGACGTGCTGTGGGGACCTAACGTCGTTGCGTGGGACGTACTAAGACTGGTGTGACCTTTGACTAGTGGTGGACTCTAACTGAGGTGAAACGTTGCCTGTGTGGGACCTAACGGGTGGTATCCGTTGCTCTGTAGGGGACTAACGGTTGACATACTGCTGTGGGCATAACTGGTGACGTTGCTGTGGAGACCTAACTGGTGACGTTGCTGTGGGGGCCTGAACTGGTGGTTGCTGTGGGGGACTAAACTGGTGACCGTTCGCTAGTGGGGGCCTAACTGTGACGTTGCTGTGGGGACACTAACTGTGACGTTAACTGTGGGGCACCCTAACTGGTGACGTTACTGTGGGACCTAACTGGTGAACGTTGCTGGTGGGGACCTAAACTGGTGACGTTGCTGTGGGGAGCCTAACTGGTGAGTTGCTGTGGGGATAACTGTGTGAGTATGCTTGTGGGGACATAACTGGCGTATGTATGCTAGTGGCGGACGTAATTCTAGGTGACTGTTAGCTGTGGCGCAGTAACTGGTGACCTACTGCAGTTCTAGTGCGGAGACCTATAATGGTGGACGTTGCCCTTATAAGTGGGGACCTAACTGTGAACGAGTTGCCTCGTGGGGATCGTAACTTGGTGAAATAGTCTAGGCTTGTGGGGCAACTAACTGGCGACATGTTGCTGTGGGGACCTAAACTGGTGATTGCGTGGGGACCTAACCTTGGTGAAAGTGTGCTGTGGGGACCTTAACTGGTGACGTTGCTAATAGTGGGGACCTAAACATGGTTGAAAGTTAGCTCTGTAGGGACCCTAACTGGTGACCGGTTGTGTAAGAGCTAACCTGGTGACTGTGACTGTAGGGACTCTAAACTGGTGACGTTTGCTGTAGGAGACCTTACTGGTGACGCTTAGCTGAGCTAGAGACCTCTAACACGATGATAGTGCTGTAGGGACCGATAACTTATAGGGTGACGCTTTGCTGTATGGGGACCTCTAACTGGGGACCCGATTGCTGTTAAGGGACCTAACTGGGGAAGTTGCTACCTGTTGGGGCCACTATAACTGGTTGGACCGTATCGCTGAGTAGCGAGACTACTGGTGGACGCTTGCTCTGAGTAGTGGACCTACTGGTGAGTTTGCTGTTAAGAGGACCTAACTGTGGACGTTGCTAGTAAGGTTACGTTTATAACTGAGTGACACGTTGCTGTGCAGCCACTAACTGTAGTGAACCGCTTGCTGTACTGGCCATAATTAGGTGACGTTGTCAAGTCAGGCCTAAACTGGTGATGTTGCTGGTAGAGGACCATATACTGTGATTCGTTTGCTGAGTTGGGCTAAACTGGTGACTCGTATGCTGTCGAGGCACCTCACACTGGTGACATGTTGCCTGTTGGGGTGTCCTAACTAGGCTGACGTTGCTTAGTGGGACCCTATGGTAGACGTCTGTCATAAGTTGCATCGAGGGCCTAACTGGTGAACCGTTGCGTGGAGGGGCCTACACGGTGACCAGTTGCTGAGTGGGGACCTAACTGGGGACGTGGCTGTGGGCTCCTAACTGGTGACGTATGCTTGTGGGGGCCAACCCTGGGGACTCGTTGCTGTGGGGACCTAACTGGGTGACGTTGCTGTGGGGAGCCCTTACTGGATGACGTTTCTGTGGGAGACCTAACTGAGGTGGACAGTTGCTGTGGAGGACCTAAACTGGGTGACGTTGCTGAGTGGGGACTAACTGGTGGACGTTGCTGATGGGGACCTAAATGGTGAGTATCGCTCACTGTGGGGACCTAACTGGACGTCTGCATTGACGCGGGGCACTCACACCATGTGACCCGTTGCTGTGAGAGGGCCCTAACTGGTGACGTTCGCTGTGGGGACCTAACTGGCTTGACCGTTTGCTATGAGTGTGGGACCATAACTGGATCGAGTTGCTTGTGGGAGACCTAACTGGTGACGTTCGCCTTGGGGACCTAACTATGGTGACCGAGTTGCTTGTGGGCCTAACTGGTTGACGTTTGCTTGTGGGGACCTTAACTGGTGACGTTGCTCTTATGAGTGGGGACTAACTGGTGCACAGTTGCTGTGGGCCTAACTGGTTGACAGTTGCTGTGGGGACCTAAACTGGATGACGGTTTGCTTGTGGGGACCATAACTGTGACGTTGCATGTCGAGGGACGTAACTGGTGACGTTGCTGTGGGGACTAAGCTGGATGACGTTTCCTGTGGGGAACCTAACTGGTGACGTTCCTGGTGGGGACCTAATGGTGACGTATGCTGTGGGGAAACTAACTGGTGACGTTGCTGTTGGGGACCTAACATGGTGACGTTGCTGTGGGGACTAACTGGGACGTTTGTGTGGGGACCTAACTGGGGACGTTGCTGTGGGGACGTAACTGGGGAGATTCGCTAGTGGGGACGCTAACTGGTGACGGTGCTAGTGGGGACCTAACGGTGACGTTGCTCTGTGGACCGTAACTGGTGACGGTTGCTGTGGGGAGCTAACTGGTTGACGTTGCGTGGGGAAACCTAACTGGTGCGTTGCTAGTGGGGACCCTAACTGGTGACGTTGCTGTGGGGACATACTGAGTGACGTTGCTGAGGGACCTAACTGTGACGTTGATTGGTGGGGACCTAACTGGGTGAAGTTGCTGTGGGGACCTATACTAGGTGACTGTTGCTGTAGGGACCTAACTGGTGACGTGCTGTGGGGACCAACTGGTGACGTTGCTGGTGGGGAACCTAACTGTGAAGTTGCTTAAGTGGGGACCTACCTGGTGAACCGTTCCTGTGGGGACCTAACTGGTGACGTTTCCCTGTGGGGACCTAAACTGGTGACGTTCCTTGTGGGACCTAAACTGGTGAGTGCTGTGGGGACCTAAAACTGGTGACGTGCTGAGTGGGGACCAACTGGTGACGTTTTGCTTCAGGTGGGGACCTAAACTGGTGACCTGTTTGCTGGTGGGACCTAACTGGGGGATGTTGCTGTGGGGAAACTAACTGGGGACCCAGTTGCTGTGGGGGACCTAACTGGTGACGTTGCTGTGGGGAACTAACTGAGGTGACGTTGCCTGTGGGACCTAACTGGTGAAGTGCTGTGGGGACCCTAATGGTTGACGTTGCTGTGGGGACCTAACTGGTGAACGTTGCTGTGGGACCTAAACTGGGTGGACGTTGCTGTGGGGACCTAACTGGTGACGTTTGCTGTGGGGAACCTAAACTGGGGACGTTGCTGAGGGGACCTAACCTGTGAGTTGCTGAGTAGAGACCTAATGGTGAACGTTGCTGTAGGGACTAAACCGGTGACGTTGCCTGGTAAAGGGACCTAATGTGGCGTTGCTGTAGGGAACCTAACTGGTGACCGTTGCTGTAGGGACCATAACTGGTGACGTTGCCTCGTAGGGACTAACTGGTGACGTTGCTGTACGGGACCAATAACGGTGACAGTTGCTGTAGGTACCTAACTGGTGACTTGACCTATCGTACGGTACTCTAACTAGGTGACGTTGCTGTAGGGACCTAACTGGTTGAACGTTGCTTGTAGGGCATAACTGGTGACGTTAGCTTAGTAGGGACATAACGGATTTGACAGTGTGCGTAGTCAGGGACCTAACTGGTGACGTTTGTGTAGGGACTGCACCTGGGACGTTGCTGTGGGGTACCTAACTGGTGACGTTGCTTGTAGGACCTACTGGTGACGTTTGCTGTAGGGACCCATAACTGGTGACGTTGCCTGTATGGGTACCTAACTGGTGACGTGCTAGTAGGTACCTAAACTGGTGACGTTGCTGTAGGTACCTAACTGGTGACGTTGCTGTAGGGACCAACTGGTGACGTTGCTGTAAGGGATAACTGGTAGACGTTTGCCTGTAGTATCCCTAACTGGGGAACGTTGCTGTGGGACACCTAACTGGTCGACTTGCTGTCTGTGGGGAGCTAACTGGGTGACGTTAGCGTGGGGACCCTAAACTGCGTGACATTGCTTCGTAGGGACCTAACTGGGGAGTTGCTAGTAGGGACCTAACTGGTGACATTCTTAAGCTTGTGTGTTCTAAAAAGTACACCAGTTTAAACATCTGATCAGTAGGATAAACTAGCCTTTTACTGGGTGGTCAGTATCTCATGTTACATTCCTCCCTTGCCACTGTGTGTTGGTGTGTGGGTTTACTGAGTGCAGGGCCTAAAACTAACTTTTTTTTTGTATAACAGCCCACTATGGCAGGTAGTGACTCTAAAATTTATATTATATAATACTGTGGGCCGATAGTGGCTGGTTAATTTAATATTCAGAGACCTGAGTGATAACAAAACATAAGCCTACAAATGTTTAGCTGCCCCCCTTTTAAGGTATACTCTGGTAACCGGGCATGTGTGCCTGTGAGCATGTCATAGTAGATGTGAAAGATTAGTTTTTTTTGCTAGAGCAGTGGGAAGCAACCTCAAAACTAGGAAACAACCTAAGCCTATGTGGAACTAAAACAAATGTAATAGCCAAGAAATGAGTACAAAGTTCACTTTTTAAGTAGACACTAACCAACTGTTTATGCCTGTGCCTACATCGCATTTCTAGAAAGTAATGGTTCAGTGCTCACAGCCCCCAGGACAGAGCAGTGTTGCTGCGCCAGGTGGGATAGCTGTAACATTAGGCCAATTACATGATTATTTTTGGAATACCAGATATGAAACAAAATGGCCAAATACTTAGCAACAAATCATATCAGATTGTAATTGGTCACTGTTTTTTAGCAGATGTTAATGTGGATGCTAGTGAAATGCTTTCATCTATTTTGCCTATCATAATTACAACACTTAACGTGAGTTATATAGGATGGTGTGTATAGACAGTAGTTATATAGGATGGTGTGTATAGACAGTAGTTATATAGGATGGTGTGTATAGACAGTAGTTATATAGGATGGTGTGTATAGACAGTAGTTATGTCCACATTATGGACAGTATACTGTATGAATAGAGAAGGTGTGTATAGACAGTAGTTATATAGAATGAGACTTGACTAGAATACACCACATACAGTACACATGAAGTGGATGAAACAATATGTCTCAGGTGCCCTAAGCACGACACAACTGATTCAAATAACCAACTCATCATCAAGTTTTGATGATATTAATCAGCTGTGTCGTGCTACGGCAAAAAACAAAACGTGCACACAAGGGAGGCCTCCCGGACCTTGTTCTAGGTTAGTGGGTAAGTGGGTAGAGACCAACATATGTTCCCTGTGAAGACATAAGGCTCTAGTACAAATCAGGGCCAGACTCTAGGACCTGGCGGAGACGTTATCCGGTGCTGCGACCTCTCCTCTGCAGCTCAGAAAGAGAGGGAGGGAGGGAGGCAGAGAGAGAGCGCGAGAGCGAGAGAGAGAGAGGAGGCCGGGGATAAAGCACGGAGAAAGCCTGGATCGCTTCCGCTGTGCGCGTGCAGATGTGTACCGTATACACGGCAACGGCGCGTGAACTTGAGGAGTTTTATTTGGTTCAAGACGCACCGGACATCTCCTCCGGTAAGAAAATAATGATTGCTCGCGATGGAAGTCTGCTAGTCTCGCGGCGGTCCGATAGAGTCGGTTTTTCCTCCAGATGCAGACACACGGAACTGACGCCGGGGCGCGTGCCTGCCTGCCTGTCGAGGTTAACGGGTGCATTCTGTCTAGGGGCGCGTGGCCGCTGTACCTGCCCCATAAGAGCTTCTTGCAGGCAGGGGAGCAACAACAACAACACGGATTCGGTTTTATTGCCTCCTCTCTGATTTTGTTGGATATTGTAGCCTGTGTAGTATTAAAACAGCACATACCATGCTATACAGTGTAGAATTAAAACAGCACATACCATGCTATACAGTGTGTGACCTACAGAAACTGTCTTTGTCTCTGTGGTGAGTTGACTTCGAGTTAAGGTGGTGTGGTTCACACAACACTACACACAACACAGTCGTGGGGTCTTGGTTGTCTGGGTTTGCTTGGTTGTGTGTTGTTAATCCCAGAATGAGCTATTACTTATGCACACAATACGCAACTTACATAACAATAGGAGCTCACTACCAATCAGACAACAGCAAAAAACCATGAACTATGGAACAGGGTAGGTGCGATGTGTATGTCATGGTGTGGTGTGTCGATCGACCTGGTGTGTGATGTGATCACCGAGAATGTGCATGTATGTGTGTGTGTGCTCACAGTGTGTCAGTGCTTGATCGACTAGTGCACGACAGACACACACCACACACACAACCAAACACTTGCACTCGGGAAGGCAATATCTCAACGCTACTTAGATGGACATAAGTATCAGTTCAGATGCCTGTATGTATGTCGAGCATCTGTCGAGCTAACTGTATATGGATCGTTAAGGTCATGGTCGCTGTTGCTTCAATACTTTCTCAACTACCACTGTCTAAAATATAGGATGAGAGGTATATGAGTCGTGTTACAGAGCTTATACTATAGATCGACTAATACATAAGGGCACAGGCTCATGTCAGAATGCAAGTACACATGGGCCAAGGGACATACAGTCCATCAGACATGACGATGACAGATTCCTAGACAGACAGACAGACAGAACAGACAGACACAGACGACAGACAGAAGACAGACACAGAGCATACAGGCAGCAGCAGACAGACAGACAGAGACAGACAGACAGACAGCAAGACGACACATGTTCATTCTGGTGTGTTTGTCTTAGATTCTGTTTATATAAAACTAAGTGTTTGTGTTTTTCTCATTGGTCAGAGGAAGGAGGACTGAAGGGGACTCACCTGGTTGCTACGAAGAGCACAGTTTTAATATTTTAATTGGTCACCAAGCATCTTCATGCCGTCCAACACTACCACACTGCCACCATCAGAGGACCCCACTACACACATGGTGAGGGCTGTGTGTGTTTCTGTATTGTGTGAATAATTAACACAGACATTTATTTATACATCGCCCTCACCAACATTCTGCATTCACACACGCACGCAGGCACACTACACACACACACACACACACACACAACACACACACACACACAACACACACACACACACACACACACAACAACACACACACACACACACACACACACACACACCAACAACACACACACCATATATATATAGCCTAGTTCAAATCAAAATTGTATTTGTCACATAAAACGTATTTAGCAGATGTTATTGCGGGTGTAGTGAAATGCTTGTGCTCCTAGCACCAACAGTACAATAGTATCTAACAATTCACAACAATACACACAAATCTAAAAGTAAAATAGTAGAATTAAGAAATATATAAATATTAGATTGAGAAATGTAGGAGTGGCATTGACTAAAATACAGTAGAATACATTATATACATATGAGATGAGTATAACAGAATGTAAACATTATTAAAGTGACCAATGACATCTATGTCTATGGGGCYGCAGCCTCTAAAGTGCAGGGTTGAGTAACCTGGTGGTAGTGATGGCTATTTAATCTGATGGCCTTGAGATAGAAGCTGGTGTTCAGTCTCTCGGTCCCAGCTTTGATGTCTTCTGGATGCCTTCTGGGTGATACCAGGGTGAACAGGCCGTGGCTCAGGTGGTTGATGTCCTTGATGATCTTTTTGGCCTTCTTGTGACATCGGGTGGTGTAGGTGTCCTGGAGGGCAGGTAGTTTGTCCCCGGTGATGCGTTGTGCAGACCTCACTACCCTCTGGAGAGCCTTGTGGTTGAAGGCGGTGCTGTTGCCGTACCAGGCGGTGATACAGCCCGACAGGATGCTCTCAATTGTGCATCTGTAAAGGTTTGTGAGGGTCTTAGGGGCCAAGACAAATTTCTTCAGCCTCCTGAGGTTGTGGAGGCGCTGTTGCGCCTTCTTCACCACACTGTGTGGATGGACCATTTCAGTTCGTCAGTGATGTGTACACTTATTTTCCTGGCACCACTCCGTCAGTCAAGGGTGAACAGGGAGTACAGGAGGGGGCTGAGTACACACCCTTGTGGGGACCCTGTGTTGAGGATCAGTGTAGTGGAGGTGTTGTTGCCTACCTTCACCACCTGGGGGCGGGCCTTCAGGAAGTCCAGGACTCAGTTGCACGGGGGTTCAGACCCAGGGCCCCGAGCTTAATGATGAGCTTTGAGGGTACTATGGTGTTGTATGCTGAGCTGTAGTCAATTAAGTAAGTAAGCATTTTACTGTGAGGTCTACTACACCTGTTGTATTCAGCATTTTACTGTGAGGTCTACTACACCTGTTGTATTCAGCATTTTACTGTGAGGTCTACTACACCTCTTGTATTCAGCATTTTACTGTGAGGTCTACTACACCTGTTTGTACTTCAGCATTTTACTGTGAGGTCTACTACACCCTGTTGCTATTCACTGACATTCACTTTGAGGTCTACTACACCTGTGTATTCAGCATTTCACTGTGAGGTCTACTACACACTGTTGTATTCAGCATTTTTCACTGTGAGTCCTACCTACACCTGTTGTATTCAGATCGCTAATACTACTGTGATCACATCTGTGAGGGTTCGACTACACTGTTTGTAATTCCAGCATCTTCACTGTGAGG
>NW_019945836.1:49956-57796 GCF_002910315.2 Salvelinus sp. IW2-2015 | reverse complement strand
CAACCAGGTTATGTTGAGGGATCAACAGTGTTATGTTGAGGATCAACCAGTGTTATGTTGAGGGATCAAACCAGGTTATTGTTGAGGGATCAACCAGGTTATGTTTCTATGCACTAGTTCAGCCATGTCATGGGGCTCTGCAGTGAAACTCTGTGTGTCTGTAACATATTCATGTGTCTGTTGTGTTGTACGAGTGTTGTGTCTGTAACTGAGTGGTGTGTCTGTAATATCGGTGCTGTGTCTGTTGTAACAGTGATGTGTCTGTAATAACAGTGATGTGTCTGTAATAACAGTGATGTGTCTGTAATAACAGTGATGTGTCTGTATAACAGTGATGTGTCTGTAATAAAGTGTGTGTCTGTTGTAACAGTGATGTGTCTGTTGTACAGTGATGTGTCTGTATAACAGTGATGTGTCTGTAATAACAGTGATGTGTCTGTAATAACAGTGATGTGTCTGTTAACAGTGATGTGTCTGTTGTAAAGTGATGTGTCTGTGTAAGTGATGTGTCTGTAATAACAGTGATGTGTTGTTGTAACAGTGATGTGTCTGTTGTAACAGTGATGTGTTCTGTTGTACAGTGATGTGTCTGTAATAACGGTAGTGTCTGTATAACGTGGTGTGTCTGTTGTACAGTGCTGTGTCTGTGACAGAGTGCTGTGTCTGTATTAACGGTGTTGTGTCTGTAAATCAGGTGGTGTGTCTGTAATAAAGTGATGTGTTGTATTAACGGTGTTGTGTCTGTATAACGGTGGTGTGTCTGTGATAACAGTGATGTGTCTGTATTACGGTGGTGTGTCTGTAATAAACAGTGATGTGTCTGTAATAACAGTGATGTGTCTGTAATAACGGTGGTGTGTCTGTAATAACAGTGATGGTGTCTGTATTAACGGTGTTGTGTCTGTATAACGGTGGTGTGTCTGTGATAACAGTGATGTGTCTGTATTAACGGTGGTGTGTCTGTAATACAGTGATGTGTCTGTGACAGAGTGAAGACAGAGCGGTCATGTGGGCAGAGGAGGGAGTTTAGCCAGCCCACCCACCTCTGCGGAGTTGATAGACCCAACAGACAACACACTCTTTCTGTGAGTCATCAACACGTTTCTCTCTCTTTATCCCCCCCTTTCCTCTGAGGTGTGTGTGTACGCGACGTGTATTGAACTGGTTGTCTGAACGTCTTCAGGTCTCGTGTTGTGTGTGTGTGTGTGTTGTGGTTTGTGTGTGTTTTGTGTGTGTTTTTTTTTTCTTCAACAGTGGGTCATTTCTCTGTCCCAAAGGAAAAGGGCTATTTTAGGCTTCGAGGTTCGGGTTTGGTGTTACAATTAGGGCTAGAATTATGGTTCGGGTTTGGGGTAGGGTTTGGGGTAGGATTTGGGTTCGGTTTGGGTTCGGTTTGGGTTTGGGGTTGGGTTGGGGTAGGGTTTGGGTTTCGGGTTTGGGGTTTGGGTTTGGGGTTCGGGTTTGGGGTAGGGTTGGGGTTGGGTTTGGGGTTCGGGTTTGGGTTGGGGTTCGGGTTTGGGTTTGGGTTTGGGGTAGGGTTTGGGTTGGGTTTGGGTTCGGGTTTGGGTTGGGTTTGGGGTTAGGGTTTGGGGTTCGGGTTAGGGTTTGGGGTTCGGGTTGGGTTAGGGTTTGGGTTTCGGGTTTGGGGTTCAGGTTTGGGTGTGGTTTGGGGTAGGGTTTGGGTTCGGGTTTGGGGTTCGGGTTTGGGGTTCGGGTTTGGTTTGGGTTTGGGGTTTAGGGTTTGGGGTTAGGGTTTGGGTTCGGTGGGTTCGGGTTTGGGGTTAGGTTTGGGGTTGGTTAGGGTTTGGGGTTCGGGTTGGGGTTGGGTTGGGGTTCGGGTTCGGGTTTGGGGTTCGGGTTTGGGGTTAGGGTTTGGGGTTAGGGTTTGGGGTTGGGTTCGGGTTTGGGGATAGGGTTTGGGGTGGTTGGGGTTCGGGTTTGGGGTTCGGGTTGGGGTAGGTTTGGGTTGGTTTGGGTTGGGTTCGGGTTGGGTTGGTTTGGGTTCGGGTTAGTGTTTGGGGTTAGGGTTTGGGTTAGGGTTTGGGTAGGGTTTGGGTTTGGGGTTAAGGTCGGGTTTGGGGTTAGGTTTGGGTTCGGGTTAGGGTTTGGGGTTAGGGTTCGGGTTGGGGTTCGGGTTTGGGTTTGGGGTTTGGTTAGGTTTGGGGTTAGGGTTGGGGTTTGGGTTCGGGTTTGGGTTTGGGTTTGGGGTTAGGGTTTGGGGTTAGGTTTGTGGTTAGGGTTGGGGTTGGGTTTTGTGGTTCGGGTTAGGGTTGGGGTTAGGGTTTGTGGTTCGGGTTAGGGTTTGGGTTAGGGTTTGTGGTTAGGGTTTGTGGTTGGGTTAGGGTTTGGGGTTAGGGTTTGTGTTGGTTGGTTGGGTTTGGGTTGTGGTTAGGGTTTGGGTTAGGGTTTGTGGTTCGGGTAGGTTTGGGGTTGGGTTTGTGGTTCGGGTTAGGGTTTGGGGTTAGGTTTGTGGTTGGGTTTGGGGTAGGGTTTGTGGTTGGGGTTAGGGTTTGGGTTTGTGGTTCGGGTTGGGTTCGGGTTTGGGGTTAGGGTTTGGGTTAGGGTTTGGGGTAGGGTTTGGGGTTTGGGGTTAGGGTTAGGGTTCGGTTGGGGTTAGGGTTTGGGGTTGGGTTAGGGTTTGGGGTTAGGGTTTGGGTTCGGGTTTGGGGTTCGGGTTTGGTGGTTTGGGTTTGGGTTTGGGGTTGGGTTGGGGTTGGGGTTCGGGTTGTTGGGTTTGGGTTAGGGTTTGGGTTCGGGTTAGGGTTGGTTAGGGTTTGGGTGGGTTAGGGTTTGGGGTTAGGGTTTTGTGTTCGGTTGGGTTTGGGTTAGGGTTTGGGTTCGGGTTAGGGTTTGGGGTAGGGTTTGTGGTTAGGGTTAGGGTTTGTGGGTTAGGGTTTGTGGTTCGGGTTAGGGTTCGGTTTGGGGTTAGGGTTGGGTTGTGGTTCGGGTAGGGTTTGGGTTAGGGTTTGGGGTTAGGTTTGGGGTTAGGTTTGTGGTTCGGGTAGGGTTTGGGGTTAGGGTTTGGGGTTAGGGTTTGGGTTTGGGGTTCGGTTCGGGTTTGGCTCTCTCTCTCTCTCATTCAGTACAGAAACTCTCTTTCTGTCTGTGTGTTCTTCTCTCTCAGTCAAGCTGATAGCCCCATTTATAAATTGATTAGCTGTGTGTGTGTGTGTGTGTGTGTGTGTGTGTGTGTGTGTGTGTGTGTGTGTGTGTGTGTGTGTGTGTGTGTGTGTGTGTGTTGTGTGGTGTGTGTGTGTGTGTGTGTTCCGTACACATACATGCGGCAGTGTAGACGTAGATTATGAGGTCAGTCATACATTTGAATGCAAACAGGAAGTGGTGATGAGAGGAGGTCGAGGGTTAGATGAGAGATGGGATAAAGTGAAAGCTGAAGATAGTGTGTTCTCTGTCTGCTGTAGATTCGCCCTGGTACAGTAGCTTAATGAATATTATTATTCTCTGTCTGTCTGTCTGTGTGTCTGTCTGTCTGCTGTCTGTGTGTCTGTCTGTCTGCTGTAGATTCACCTGGTACAGTAGCTATGAATATTATTATTCTCTGTCTGTCTGTGTGTCTGTCTGTCTGTCTGTCTGCTGTAGATTCAGCCCTGGTCAGTAGCTTAATGAATATTATTATTCTCTGTCTGTCTGTCTGTGTGTCTGTCTGTCTGTCTGTCTGTGTGTCTGTCTGTCTGCTGTAGATTCAGCCCTGGTACTGTAGCTTAATTAATATTATTATTCTCTGTCTGTCTGTGTGTCTGTCTGTCTGTCTGTCTGCTGTAGATTCAGCCCTGGTACAGTAGCTTAATGAATATTATTATTCTCTGTCTCTCTGTGTGTCTGTCTGTCTGTCTGCTGTAGATTCAGCCCTGTACAGTAGCTTAATGAATATTATTATTCTCTGTCTGTCTGTGTGTCTGTCTGTCTGTCTGTGTGTCTGTCTGTCTGCTGTAGATTCAGCCTGGTACAGTAGCTTAATGAATATTATTATTCTCTGTCTGTCTGTCTGTGTGTCTGTCTGTCTGTCTGTCTGTCTGTCTGTCTGTCTGTCTGTCTGTCTGTTCTGTCTGTCTGTCTGTCTGCTGTCTCTCTCTCTCTCTCTCTCTCTCTCTGTCTGTCTGTCTGTTTCTGTCTGTCTGTCTGTCTGTCTGTCTGTCTGTCTGTCTGTCTGTCTGTCTGTCTGTCTGTCTGTCTGTCTGTCTGTCTGTCGTCCAGCCAGCCAGCACAGCCAGCCAGCAGCCAGCCAGCCAGCCCACTCAGCAAGCAGCCAGCCAGCCAGCCAGCCAGCCAGCCAGCCAGCCAGCCAGTCAGTCAGTCAGTCAGTCAGTCAGTCAGTCAGTCAGTCAGTATCTCTATCTCTCTCTCAATTCAAAGGGCTTTATTGGCATGGGAAACATATGTCTATGTTGTCAATGCAAGTGAAATAAACAATCAAACATTAACAGTAAACATTACATTCACAAACATTTCAGAGGAATAGAGACATATCAAATATTATTATAAATAAACTTCAATATGGGTTGCATTTACAATGGTGTTTGTTCATCGCTGGTGTCTCTAATATGGTCATACATTTGGCAGCAGGTTAGGAAGTGCAGCTCAGTTTCCACCTCATTTTGTGGGCAGTGTGCTTATAGTCTGTCTTCTCTTGAGAGCCAGGTCTACGTACAGCGGCCTTTATCAATAGCAAGACTATGCTCACTGAGTCTGTACATAGTCAAAGCCTTCCTTGTCACGGCCGATGCTGGAAGAAGATCAACGTACATTTTCCTTTTTATTTAAAATGTCGCCAACAAAACAACAAACGAAAGAAACAACCGTGAAGCTTACAGGGCATTAGTGCCACAAACAAAGTTAACTACCCACAACGAAAGGAGGGAAAAGGGCTACCTAAATATGGTTCCCAATCAGAGACAACGATAGACAGCTGTCCCTGATTCAGAACCATACCCGGCCAAAACATAGAAATAAAGAAACATAGAAAACAAAACATAGAATGCCCACCCCAAATCACACCCTGACCAAACCAAATAGAGACATAAAAAGGCTCTCTAAGGTCAGGGCGTGATATTCCTTGAGTTTGGGTCAGTTACAGTGGTCAGGTATTCTGCCATTGTGTACTCTTTGTTCAGGGCCAAATAGCATTCTAGTTTGCTCTGTTTTTTGTTAAATTCTTTCCAATGTGTCAAGTAATTATCCTTTTGTTTTCTCATGATTTGGTCTAAATGTGTTCCTGTTTCTGTCCTGGGGCGCTGTGGGGTGTGTTTGTGTTTGTGAACAGAGCCCCAGGACCAGCTTGCTTAACCTCTCTAGGTTATGTGGGACTCTAGCGTTCCACCTCGTCAACAGCCAGTGAAACTGCAGGGCGCCAAATTCAAAACAATAGAAATCCCATAATTTAAATTCCTCAAGCATACAAGTATTTTACACCATTTTAAAGCTACACTTGTTGTAAATCCAGCCAAAGTGTCCGATTTCAAAAAGGTTTTACGACGAAAGCACACCAAACGATTATGTTAGGTCAGAGCCAAGTCACAGAAAAAGGCAGCCATTTTTCCAGCTAAAGAGAGCATTAACAAAAAGCAGAAATATAGATAAAATTAATCACTAACCTTTGATGATCTTCATCAGATGACACTCATAGGACTTCATGTTACACAATACATGTATTTTTTGTTCGGTAAAGTTCATATTTATATCCAAAAATCTGAGTTTAGGCAAGACGCTACTGTATCACTTGGCAAAAAGCCTGGGAAAATGCAGAGTGCCAAATTAATATTAATTACTATGAAAATTACTATAAAATCAAACTTTCATTAAATCACACATGAAAGATACCAAATTAAAGCTACACTGGTTGTGAATCCAGCCAACATGTCAGAATTCAAATAGGCTTTTCGACAAAAGCATACGATGCTATTATCTGAGTATAGCACAATAGTAAACAAAGGGAGAGAAGCGTATGTCAAGCCTGCAGGCGCGACACAAAACGCAGAAATAAAAATATAATTCATGCCTTACCTTTGACGAGCTTCTGTTGTTGGCTCTCCAATATGTCCCATAAACATCACAAATGGTCCTTTTGTTCGATTAATTCCGTCGATATATATCCAAAATGTCCATTTATTTGGCTCGTTTGAACCAGAAAAACACAGGTTCCAACTTGCTCAAACGTGACGACAAAATATCTCAAAGGTTACCTGTAAACTTTGCCAAAAATTTTCAAACTACTTTTGTAATATAACTTTAGGTATTTTTTAACGTTAATAATTGATAAAATTGAAGACGGGATGATCTGTGTTCAATACAGGATTAAAACGAAATGTAGCATGCCTTTTGGACATGCACTTCAATCAAACACGACACCTGGAGTGACTCGACTTCAAGATGGCCGTATTTCTTCATTACACAAAGGACTAACCTCAACGTATTTCTCAAGACTGTTGACATCCAGTGGAAGCCGTAGGAACTGCAAGCAATTCGCTTAGAAATCTGGTTTCCCAATGAAATATCATTGAAAAGGCAGTGACCTCCAAAAAAAAAAATCTGAATAGTTTGTCCTCGGGGTTTCTTCTGCTAAATAAGTTCTGTTATACACACAGACATGATTCAAACAGTTTTAGAAACGTCAGAGTGTTTTCTATCCAACTCTACTAATAATATGCATATCTTATCTCCTGGGGATGAGTAGCTGGCAGTTGAATTTGGGTATGCTTTTCATCCAAACGTGAAAATGCTGCCCCCTACCCTAGAGAAGTTAAGGGACTCTTCTAGGTTAATCTCCTTTTAGGTGGTTGTAGAGTTTAACGGCTAATGAATTTGGATAATTAGCGGGTATCGGTCTAATTCAGCTCAGCATGCATTATTTGGTGTTTTACGTTGTACACAGAGGATATTTTTGCAGAATTCTGTATGCAGTCTCAATTTGGTGTTTGTCCCATTTTGTGAATTCTTGGTTGGTGAGCGGACCCCAGACCTCACAACCATAAAGGGCAATGGGGTCTATAACTGATTCAAGTATTTTTAACCAGATCCTGATTGGTATGTCAAATTTTATGTTCCTGTTGATGGCATAGAAGGCCCTTCTTGCCATGACTCTCAGATCGTTCACAGCTTTGTGGAAGTTACCTGTGGCGTTGATGTTTAGGCCAAGGTATGTATAGTTTTTTGTGTGTTCTAGGGTAACAGTGTCTAGATGGAATTTGTATTTGTGGTCTTGGCAACTGGGCCTTTTTTGGAACACCATTAATTTTGTCTTACTGAGATTTACTGTCAGGGCCCAGGTCTGTCAGGGCCCAGGTCTGTCAGGGCCCAGGTCTGACAGAATCTGTGCAGAAGATTGGACAGACCCTTGGTTGGTGACAGAAGCACCAGATCATCAGCAAACAGCAGACATTTGACTTCAGATTCTAGTAGGGCCAGGCCGGGTGCTGCAGACTGTTTTAGTGCCCTCGCCAATTCTTTGATATACTATTTCCTACTATACATATGTCATTCCAGATTAGTTTATTATTTTGTTGATCGCGATATTCATATATTAAAATCTTTTTTTTTTTTTTCACTTAAAATAAATATATATATATATATATACACTGCTCAAAAAAATAAAGGGAAGCACTTAAGCAACACAATGTAACTCCAAGTCAATCACACTTCTGTGAAATCAAACTGTCCACTTAGGAAGCAACACTGATTGACAATAAATTTCACATGCTGTTGTGCAAATGAATAGACCAAAAGTGAAATTATAGGCAATTAGCAAGACACCCCAATAAAGGAGTGGTTTCTTCAGGGTGGTGACCACAGACCACTTCTCAGTTGCTATGCTTCTGGCCTGATGTTT
>NW_019945836.1:40969-49115 GCF_002910315.2 Salvelinus sp. IW2-2015 | reverse complement strand
CTCCAAATCCAGACCTCCATGGGTTGATAAATTTGATTTCCATTGATAATTTTTGTGTGATTTTGTTGTCAGCACATTCAACTATGTAAAGAAAAAAGTATTTAATAAGAATATTTCATTCATTCAGATCTAGGATGTGTTATTTTAGTGTTCCCTTTATTTTTTGAGCAGTGTATATGTTGAAAAGGGTGGGGCTTAAGCTGCATCCTTGTCTCACCCCACGGCTCTGTGGTAAGAAATGTGTGTGCTATTTGCCAATTTTAACTGCACACTTGTTGTTTGTGTACATAGATTTTATAATTTTGTATGTTTTTCCCTAACACTGCTTTCCATCAATTTATATAGCAGATCCTCATGCCAAATTGAGTCAAAATCTTTTTTGAAATCAACAAAGCATGAGAAGACTTAGCCTTTGTTTTGGTTGCTTGTTTGTCAATTAGGGTGTGCAGGGTGAATACGTGGTCTGTTGTACTGTAATTTGGTGAAAAGTACATTGTTTTCACTGAGGAAATGTACGAATTTCCCCAATGTTGCTGTTGAGTCATATCCCACAGTAGTTATCTCTCTCTCCATCTTGTATTTCTCTCTATCCCCATTTCTTTCTCCATCTCTCTCTCTTTATACCTCTTCTTACTAAGTGATGATCTCCTATGTTAGGAACATACAGTACCATTCCACATACAGAATCCCCTACCAGTCAAAAGTTTGAACACAACTACTCAGTCAAAGGTTTTTCTTTAGTTTGAATATTTTCTACATTGTAGAATAATAGTGAAGACATCAACACTATGAAATAACACATATGGAATCATGTAGTAAACAAAAGTGTTACATTTTACATTTGAGATTCTTCAAAGTAGCCTCTTATTGCCTTGATGATGGCTTTGCACACTCTTGGCATTCTCTCAACCAGCTTCACCTGGAATACTTTTCCAACAGTCTTGAAGGAGTTCCCACATATGCTGAGCACTTGTTTCCTGCCTGGTGTGTGTTGGGTCATTGTCCCACTAAGCACAAAACAGATGCGTGTCACTGCAGAATGCTGTGGTAGCCATGCAGGTTAAGTGTGCCTTGAATTCTAAATAAATCACTGACAGTGTCACCAGCAAAGCACCCCAAACCATCACACCTCCTCCTCCATGCTTCACAGTGGGAACCACACATGCAGAGATCATCCGTTCACGTACTTTTTGTCTCACAAAGACACGGCGGTTGGAACAAAAAATCTCAAATTTGGACTCATCAGACAGATTTCCACCGGTAAAATGTCTATTTCTCTATTTCTTGGCCCAAGCAAGTCTCCTCTTATTATTGGTATCCTTTAGTAGTCGTTTCTTTGCAGAAATTTCACCATGAAGGCCTGATTCTCTTCTGAACAAAGGAAAACCAAAGTTCTAAAGGATGAGCCTAATATAGTGTATAAGAGGTCATACAATACATTTTGTAATGGTTCCTATGTTGTTGATGTAAAGAATATCTGTTGGTCAGTGGTGTGTAATGAGGAGCAACCAGACACTACACTTGACACATTTATGAAATTGCTTATTCCAGTTACTAATAAGCATGCACCCATTAAGAAAATTACTAAAGATGGATAAATCCCTGTGGATTGATGAGGAATTTAACAATTTTATGGTTGAGAGGGATGAGGCAAAAGGAATGGCAAATAAGTTTGGCTGCACACCCGATTGACAAACGTACTGCAAATTGAGAAATCATGTGACTAAACTTAATAAAAAGAAGAAGAAACTACACTATGAAACAAAGATAAATTAAATAAAGAATGACAGTAAAAAGCTTTGGGGCACCTTAAATAACATTTTGGGGAAAAAAGGCAAACTCTGCTCCTTCATTCATTGAATCAGATGGCTCATTCATCACAAAACCAACTGATATTACCAACATCTCAGACTGGCCAATAAAATCTATTTTAATTATGTTTTCATTGGCAAACTTAGGGGATGCCATGCCAGCAACAAAACGTATGTGTTATGGCTTTACACCCCCTGCTATATTGTGGATAAAGAGTTACCTGTCTAACAGAACACTCAGGGTTTTTTAAGCTTTAGCCCCACCGATCTCTTTAAGGATTCACATGTGAGGCTATGTACTAAACAACCGAAGAGTTCAAGACTAAAGGCTGGTTTATACTACGGGTGTGAAGAACAATTTAATCTGGAGTGCCAGAGTGTGCTCTAGGCGTTCATAAACTCAGATTGTCCGTTTGTAAATTCAGAGCGTTTTGCTCTCAGAGGAGTAGGGTTGATCTGAGCGTTCTGTCCTCACAACGGCAGTCGAGCACCCAAAGCTAACTGGCTAATGTTGGCTAGCTTGCTAGCTACTTCCAGACACATAATGAGAGAACACCCCACTCTGACCATTTTACTCCCCCTAGCAGATTCAAATCAAATCAAATGTATTTATATAGACTTTCTTACATCAGCTGATATCTCAAAGTGCTGTACAGAAACCCGGCCTAAAACCCCAAACAGCAAGCAATGCAGGTGTAGAAGCACGGTGGCTAGGAAAAACTCCCTAGAAATGCCAAAACCTAGGAAGAAACCTAGAGAGGAACCAGGCTATGAGGCGTGGCCAGTCCTCTTCTGGCTGTGCCAGGTGGAGATTATAACAGAACATGGCCAAGATGTTCAAATGTTCAAAGATGACCAGCATGGTGAAATAATAATAATCACAGTAGTTGTCGAGGGTGCAGCAAGTCAGCACCTCAGGAGTAAATGTCAGTTGGCTTTTCATAGCCGATATTCAGAGTATCTCTACCGCTCCTGCTTCTAGAGAGTTGAAAACAGCAGGTCTGGGACAGGTAGCACGTCCGGTGAACAGGTCAGGGTTCCATAGCCCACAAGGCAGAACGTTGAAACTGGAGCAGCAGCACGGCCAGGTGTATCTGGGGACAGCAAGGAGTCATCAGGCCAGGTAGTGCTGAGGCATGGTTCTAGGGCTCAGGTCCTCCGAGAGAGAGAAATAAAGAAGAGAGTAAAGAGAGAATTAGAGAGAGAGCATACTTAAATTCACACAGGACACTGGAGAAATACTCCAGATATAACAGACTGACCCTAGCCCCCAACCATAAACTACTGCAGCATAAGTACTGGAGGCTGAGACAGGAGGGGTCGGGAGACACTGTGGCCCCATCCGACGATACCCCGGCAGGCCAAACGGCCAAGGGCAGGATATAACCCCACCACTTTGCCAAAGCACAGCCCCACACCACTAGAGGGATACTTCAACCACCAACTTACCATCCTGAGACAGGGCGAGTATAGCCCACAAAGATCTCCGCCACGGCAAACCCAGGGGGGGGGGGGGGGGGGGGGCGCTCACCAAGACAGGAAGACCACGTCAGTGACTCAACCCACTCAAGTGACGTACCCCTCCTAGGGACGGCATGGAAGAGCACCTGTAAGCCAGTGACCCCCCCCCCCCTGTAATAGGGTTAGAGGCAGAGAATCCCAGTGGAGAGAGGGGAACCGGCTAGGCAGAGACAGCAAGGGCGTTCGTTGCTCCAGAGCCTTTCCGTTCACCTTCACACTCCTGGGCCAGACTACACTCAATCATATGACCCCTGAAGAGATTAGTCTTCAATAAAGACTTAAAGGTTGAGACTGAGTCTGCGTCTCTCACATGGGTAGGCAGACCATTCCATAAAAATTGAGCTCTATAGGAGAAAGCCTGCCTCCAGCTGTTTGCTTAGAATTCTAGGGGCAATTAGGAGGCCTGCATCTTGTGACCGTAGCGTACGGCAGGACCAAATCGTAAAGATAGGTAGGAGCAAGCCCATGTAATGCTTTGTAGGTTAGCAGTAAAACCTTGAAATCAGCCCTTTCCTTAACAGGAAGCCGACCATTTTACTCGCCCTAGCAGAACTGTTTAGGTAGTTGTTTTAGTTTGAAAATGTTTACCCCCTTTTCTCCCCAATTTCGTGGTATCCATCGGCAGTAATTACTATCTTGTCTCATCGCCAACTCCCGTACGGGCTCGGAGAGACGAAGGTCGAAAGTCATGCGTCCTCCGAAGCACAACCCAACCAAGCCGCACTGCTTCTTAACAACAGCGCGCCTCCAACCCGGAAGCCAGTCGCACGCAATGTGTCGGAGGAAACACCGTGCACCCGCCCCCCCTTGGTTTAGCGCGCACTGCGCCCGGCCCGCCACCAGGAGTCGCTGGAGCGCGATGAGCAAGGATATCCCTACCGGCCAAACCCTTCCTAACCGGACGCCGCTAGGCAATTGTGCGTCGCCCCACGGACCCCCGGTCGCGGCCGGCTGCGACAGAGCTGGGCGCGAACCCAGAGACTCTGGTGGCCACAGCTAGCGCTGCGATGCAGTGTTGTTTTTATGTTATCGTTGGTGACGTTAACTGTACTGCTGGCAAGAATGTAGTTACGCTTTTTTGCCAACGTTTACTGACACGGCGCCATATTCATGTTGAACATTCAGAAATTCGTCAGTTATTCTTGTGTTCTGGCACACTCAGATGAGCTCTGAAATCGGAGTAGAACGCTGTCGTTCTCAACTAACATCAAGGCGGTGACCCGTTCCTGTAGGTTCATGCTCTACAACATTCGCAGAGTACGACCCTGCTCACACAGGAAGCGGCGCAGGTCCTAATCCAGGCCTTGTCATCTCCCGTCTGGACTACTGCAATCGCTGTTGGCTGGGCTCCCTGCCTGTGCCATTAAACCCCTACAACTCATCCAGACGCCGCAGCCCGTCTGGTGTTCACTTCCAAGTTCTCTCACGTCACCCGCTCCTCCGCTCTCTCCACTGGCTTCCAGTTGAAGCTCGCATCCGCTACAAGACCATGGTGCTTGCCTACGGAGCTGTGAGGGGAACGGCACCTCCGTACCTTCAGGCTCTGATCAGGCCTACACCCAAACAAGGGCACTGCGTTCATCCACCTCTGGCCTGCTCGCCCCCTACCTCTGAGGACAGTACAGCTCCGCTGACCCAGTCAAAACTGTTCGCTGCTTTGGCACCCCAATGGTGGAACAAACTCCCCCACGACGCCAGGTCAGCGGAGTCAATCACCACCTTCCGGAAACACCTGAAACACCACCTCTTTAAGGAATACCTAGGATAGGATAAAGTAATCCTTCTAACCCCCCCTTAAAAGAGTTAGATGCACTATTGTAAAGTGGTTGTTCCACTGGATATCATAAGGTGAATGCACCAARTTGTAAGTCGCTCTGGATAAGAGCGTCTGCTAAATGACTTAAATGTAAATGTAAATGTAGATAGCCAGAGAAATTTTACCAGGTACGTCTTTCGACAGTTGCCGCAGGGACATCATAAACATTCTATTGAAATAGTTCCTTGCATATTGGAGTCTTTTGTTTAGACATGTAGCTAGCTAAACAATGAACTATAATCCCAACTCATAACGTTTCTACCCTGCATGAATCTGCTGGTAGCTAACCAACCATGTTCAATGTTAACTAGCTAACATTAGGTTATAACTAGCAATGCAAATGGCTCTGAGATACGAATAATATTACTACACTGATCATACACATAACGTTAGCTAGCTAGCTAACAGTACACTTTAACTTGAAATGAAAACTACTTTCTGACCAAATGTGAAACGTGTAATAACTGAGACTGTAGCTTACCCATATATTTTGTTACGGTACAACCTTATACATGGATGGACGCTTCTCTCTCAGTCACGGAGGCCATGGTTGCCCTTAGTTTGAAGATGTAATCCGGACAGGTGTTTTATACAACAGCCTTCTGTGTGATCTTTTTTCAACTCTGTCTGCATATTTGTAATCAAATGCCAGAATTTTCTGCATCTCCTTAACTATCATACTCTAATTCCACTGATTTCAAAACTCGGTCCTCCAGAAAGTGGAGAGCAACAATTATGAAGTTCTACTACGTGATATCTTTCAAACAATATGTTAGAAAGGATTACCTAGACATACTGACCAGCTCATAGACAGGATTACCTAGACATACTGACCAGCTCATAGACAGGATTACCTAGACACACTGACCAGCTCATAAGAACAGGATATTACCTGGACATACTGACCAGCTCATATTATAGACAGGATTACCTGGAACATACTGACGCAGCTCAATTATATAGAACAGGATTACCTGGACACACTGACCAGCCATGTTATAGACAGGATTACCTGGACATACTGACCAGCTCATATTATGGACAGGATAACCTGGAACTACTGACCAGCTCATATTATAGACAGGATACCTGGACATACTGACCAGCTCATATATAGACAGGATTACCTGGACACACGACCAAGCTCATATTATAGACAGGATTACCTAACACACTGACCAGCTCAAATTATAGACAGGATTACCTAGACACACTGACCAGCTAATATTATAGACAGATTACCTACACACACTGACCAGCTCATATTATAGACAGGATTACCTAGACATACTGACCAGCTCATTTATAGACAGGATTACCTGGACATACTGACCATCTCATAGACAGGATACCTGGACATACTGACAGCTCATAGACAGGATTACTAGACACACTGACCAGCTCATAGACAGGATTACCTGGAAATACATGACCACAGCTCAATTATAGACAGGATTTACCTGGACATACTGACCAGCTCATATTATAGACAGGATTACCTGGACATACTGACCAGCTCCATATTATAGACAGGAATTACCCTGGACACACTGGAACCAGCCTCATATTAATAGAAAGGAAATTACTAGCATTCACACAGCAACTGGGGACCAAGGACTGCATAATCGTAATAAGGACAGATTTACGCGTGCGAATAACGTGACCACTGTCAGTATTATACATGAGAGGAATCTTCTGTAAGATTACTCTGACACAACTGCACCAGGCTCACATTATTGATACAACGTGGACAGGATTACCACACACGCAGCGGCGACCGGCAGCTTTCATAAATCCACGACAGGATCACCGTAGTACAACTGACCTACTACTCATAGACGGATGACCGTGGACATCACTGACCATTACTCATAGACAGGATATCAATCGGACCATACTCTGAGGACCAGCGCATTTCTAACAGGACTATATCCTACAGACTACACCTAGAAGAGACGTCGTAGACCTACATCAGACAGGTGTAGTTTGTACCTATGGTCGATAACACCCAGCGAGTGATCAGATGTTATTATAGAGGAACAGGTAATTACCCATGCGAAGAGTAGCATAGACGCATGAGCCGCATATTTAATAGAACAGGAATTAACTGGAGCAGCAATAACTGAAAACTAGCATCATAAGTATAGACCGGGATGTACAATGGATCAATCTACTGCCACCGAGCTCTCTATATATAGACAGCGATTACCATGGAAATACTCGACCCACGCCAGCATCAATTATAGACAGGATTATCCTGGACATCAAATGCCATAGCTGACCAGCTCATATTATGAGAAGCGGATTACCTGGACACACTGACAGCTCAGTATTTAAATACACAAGATTTATTCATCTTTGAGACCAAACATGAGACTCTAGCTGCATATTAATGGACAGAGTGCCAAAAACCCTTACGACACAATAGTACTGAAGAGCAGTATCAATATTAAGTAAAAAGGAATTACCTAGACACACTGACAAGTCTGCGATAATTATTAGGACAGGGATTTACCTACATCACATAAAGGCTGACGAGCTGCATATATAAGATCGAGAGCTTAAACCATGGACATTACTGAGACCGAAAGCTCGGTAATTAATATAGAGCGGGATTACCTAGACACACTGACAGCTTCATATTATATGCACCGAGATACCTGGACATAGCTGACAGGCTGCATATTATAGACAGGATTTAACCGTGGACACACCTGAACACAGGCTCATGTTATAAGAACAGGTAATTACCTGACATACGAACGCAAGGCCTCAAATATAATATGGACAGCAGAATACCCTTGCGACATGACTGACCAGCTCATTATTATGAAGCAGATTACCTGCACACACATGATACTGACCAGCTCATATAATAGACAGATTACCTGGACAATAACACTGACAGCTCATATTAAGAAAAGGATTACCTACAACACATCTGACGCCAGCTTGCAATATATTATAGGACAGGGGATTACCATGGACATACTTGACG
>NW_019945836.1:25526-38686 GCF_002910315.2 Salvelinus sp. IW2-2015 | reverse complement strand
TTATAGACAGGATTACTCGACATACTGACCAGCCCTCATATTATAGACAGGATTACCTGGACACACTGACCAGCCTCCAATTATAGAAAGGATTACCTACACACACTGCCAGCCCAGATTATAGACAGGTTACCTGGACATACCTGACCAGCCTCATATATAGACAGGGCAGTACCTAGACACACTGACCAGCCCTCATATTATAGACAGGCATTACCCACACACACTGACCAAGCTCATTATTATAGACAGGATACCTAGACATACCTGACCAGCCTCTATAACAGGATTACTGACAACTGCCACATGACGGATTACCTGACATACTGCACCAGCTCATAGACAGGATTACCTAGACACAACTGCACCAGCTCATAGACAGGGATTACCTGGAGCATACTGACCAGCTCATATAGAAAGGATTACCTGGACCATACTGACCAGCTCATATTATAAACAGGATTACCGGACATACTGAACAGCTCAATTATAGACAGGATTACTGGACACACTGACCAGCTCATGCTTATAGACAGGATTACCTGGACATACTGACCAGCTCATATTATGGACAGGATTACCTGGACATACTGACCAGCTCATATTATAGACAGGATTACCTGGACATACTGACCAGCTCATATATTAGACAGGATTACCTGGACACCACTGACCAGCTCATATTATAGACAAGGGATTACTAACACACTGACCAGCTCAAATTATAGACAGGATTACCTAGACAACACTGACCAGCTCATATTATAGACAGGATTACCTACACACACTGACCAGCTCATATTATAGACAGGATTACCTAGACATACTGACCAGCTCATATTATAGACAGGAGTTACCTGCGACATACTGACCATCTCATAGACAGGATTACCTGGACATACGACCAGCTCATAGACAGGATTACTAGACACACTGACCAGCTCATAGACAGAGATTACCTGGACATACTGACCAGCTCATATATAGACAGGATACCTGGACATACTGACCAGCTCATATTATAGACAGGATTACCTGGACATACTGACCAGCTCATATTATAGACAGGATTACCTGGACACACTGACCAGCTCATATTATAGAAAGGATTACCTAACACACAACTGACCAGCTCATATTATAGACAGGATTACCTGGACATACTGACCAGCTCATATTATTAGACAGATTACCTAGACACACTGACCAGCTCATATTATAGACAGGATTACCTACACCACACTGACCCAGCTCATATTATAGACAGGATTACCTAGCAACTGACCACCATCTCATAGACAGGATTACCTGGACATACTGACCATCTCATAGACAGGATTACCTGACAACTGACCAGCTCATAGACAGGATTACCTAGACACACTGACCAGCTCATAGACAGGATTACCTGGACATACTGACCAGCTCATATTATAGACAGGATTACCTGGACATACTGACCAGCTCATATTATAGACAGGATTACCTGGACATACTGACCAGCTCATATTATAGACAGGATCCTGGAATACTGACCAGCTCTATTATAGACGGATTACCTGGAACATACTGACCAGCTCATATTATAGACAGGATTACCTGGACATACTGACCAGCTATATATATAGACAGGATTACCTGGACACACTGACCAGCTCATATTATAGACAGGATTACCGGACACAACTGACCAGCTCATATTATAGACAGGATTACCTACACACACTGAGCAGCTCATATTATAGACAGGATTACCTAGACACACTGACCAGCTCATATTATAGACAGGATTACCTACACACACTGACCAGCTCAATATTATAGACAGGATTACTGGACATACTGACCAGCTCATATATAGACAGGATTACCTAACACACTGACAGCTCATATTATAGACAGATTACCTGGACATACTGACCAGCCTCATATTATAGACAGGATTACCTGGACACACTGACCAGCTCATCTTTATAGACAGGATTACCTGGACATACTGCACCAGCCACTCATATTTGGACAGGATTACCTGGACATACTGACCAGCTCATATTATAGACAGGATTACCTGGACATACTGACCAGCTCATATTATAGACAGGATTACCTGGACAACTGACCAGCTCTATTATAGAAAGGATTACCTACACACACTGACCAGCTCATATTTATGACAGGATACCCGACACACTGACCAGCTCATATTATAGACAGGATTACCTGACACACTGACCAGCTCATATTATAGGACAGGATTACCCACAACACAACTGACCAGCTCATATTATAGACAGGATTACCTAGACATACTGACCAGCTCATATTATAGACAGGATTACCTGGACATACTGACCATCTCATAGACCAGTTACCTGGACATTACTGACAGCTCATAGACAGGATACCTAGACACACTGACCAGCTCATAGACAGGATACCTGGACATACTGACCAGACTCAGTATTATAGACAGGATTACCTGGACAGACTGACCAGCTCATATTATAGACAGGATTACCTGGACATACTGACCAGCTCATATTATAGACAGGATTACCTGGACACACTGACCACTCATATTATAGAAAGATTACCTACACACACTGACCAGCTCATATTATAGACAGGATTACCTGGACATACTGACCAGCTCATATTATAGACAGGATGACCTAGACACATGACCAGCTCATATTATAGACAGGATTACCTACACACACTGACCAGCCTCATATTATAGACAGGATTACCTAGACATACTGACCACTCAAATAGACAGCATACCTGCATACGACCATCTCATAGACAGGATTACCTGGACATACTGACCAGCTCATAGACAGGATTATAGAATGACAGCCATAGCAGGTTACTGCACATACTGACCAGCTCATATATTAGACAGGATTACCTGGACATACTGACCAGCTCATATTATAGACAGGCTATTACCTGGAACATACTGACCAGCTCATATTTATAGACAGGATTACCTGACATACTGACCAGCTCATATTATAGACAGGATTACCTGGACCATACTGCACCAGCTCATATTATAGACAGGATTACTGGACACACTGACCAGCTCATATTATAGACAGGATTACCTGGACACACTGACCAGCTCATATTATAGACAGATTACCTACACACACTGAGCCAGCTCATATTATAGACAGGATTACCTAGACACACTGACCAGGCCATATTATAGACAGATTACCTAACACACATACGCAGCCTCATTTATCAGACAGGATTACCTGGACATACTGACATCTCATATTATAGCACAGGATTACCCTAGACACACTGACCAGCTCATATTATAGACAGGATTACCTACACACACTGAGCAGCTCATATTAAAGACAGAAGCGGTCTATATGGCAGACCAATCCGAACTCATCTATCGGCATGTCCAGCCTACTCATTATCTCAGCCAATCATGGCTAGCGGGAAGGTTGCTGCCTTCTCCATGGCTAAACCAACTAGACTCATAATTGAACAATTGTATTTATATTTACAGATGGCATACACCTGCCTTAGACCATTTTAGCCTACTGAGCTAAAGAATAGGCAATATTTCTGGAAGCTTACATTAGTTTTCTTGCTGCAATGTGTACCAGTACCAGTGTGTGAGATGAGAATGGAGAAAGATGGTGTGTGTGTTTCCAGGGGCACATGGTCTCCACTGTTTAATGTTTTTTTATGGAGCTTCTCACCTGTTCATTATGGTCTCTGAGTCTCTGAGAGCTCATTAGCGTAGCCTTTGAGCTCCGGACTCACAATCACCTTAACGACACACCTATAAACTTAGCCTGTTAGCCTGGAAGCCTGTTAGCCTTCGATCCCGTTAGCCTGCTAGCGACACGCCTATAAACGGACCTGCTTGCTTGTTAGCGACACCTATAAAAACTGCTAGACTGTTAGAGCAGCCGTATATTTTTGCTTCTTGCATCATTAAATACAATGTTGTTTCAGTATGCTAGTTATCAAATCAAATTGTATTTGTCACATGTTAGATACTGTTGTTTTAACACAGTGATCTGATTAGCTGATAGGATCGTTAAACCCAGCTAGCCTGTTAGCAAGCCTAGCATAATATTAGCACCTTGTTTAACTTGGTCGTGATTTTATGAATGGCTTGCTTTATTAAACACACCATGTTATTTTAGCATTATATGGCTAGCATCATTAGAAACTGTATTGTACTAACACAGTAGCCTAATGGTAATAGCAATAGGTTTAATTGAACTCAGTTCTAACGCTAATAGCAGCTAGCTTAATTGAACACTGATGTAACACTAAAAAGCAGTTAGCTCATTGCACACTTGTAATGCAAATAGCAACTGGCTACATTGAACACTGTTGTAACACTAATAGAATTTAGCTTCATTGAACAGGTAATGCTAATAGCAGCTAGCTTCATTGAACACTGTTGTAGCGCTAATAGCAGCTAGCTTGATTGAACACTGTTGTAACGCTAGTAGCATCTAGCCTCATTGAACACTGTTGTTAACAGCTGTTGTTAAATAGTCAGTCTCAGTCTGGTGTTAAAACTCTCACACTCACAGAAGCACTCACCTGGTTATTAAAACCCTTTATTTGATAGTGGTCATTGGTTAAAGTTCAGTCTTTATTTTTCAACCTCTGTCACTCTCTCTCTCTCTCTCCAGGACTCGTGTGAGATGGCCCCCCCCACACCCCCAGAGGAAGTTGACCCCTCCCCTCGCAGGAAACGTGGCCGGCGGAAAATGGAGCCTCTGGAGCCGAAGGACCCCAACATGGAGGCAAGAACTCCACTTAGCTGGTCTGCAGCGTGCCTGTATAACAATAAGATGGTCATTCAGCAAAGACAGACAGGCAGACAGGCAGACAGACAGACAGACAGACAGACAGACAGACAGACAGACAGACAGACAGACAGACAGGCAGACAGACAGGCAGACAGACCAGACAGACAGGCAGACCGACAGACAGACCAGACAAAGACAGACAGGCAGACAGAACAGACAGACAGACAGACAGACAGGGCAGACGTAGCTAACTGCGTGTGGTGCTCAGGGGGAAGGCAGCAGACAGACAGACAGACAGACAGACAGACAGACAGACAGACAGTGACAGACGTTAGCTAACGTATGCGCTGTGTGTCGTGCAGGGGAGGCAGCAGACCAACAGACAGACAGACAGACAGACAGACAGACAGACAGACAGACAGCAGACAGACAGACACAGACAGACAGTACGTAGCCTAAACGTGCGTGTGCTGTGGTGGCAGGGGGAAGGCAGCAGACAGACAGACCAGACAGACGTAGACTAACCGTGCGTGTGTGTGTGCAGGGGGCAGCAGCAAACAGACCAAGACAGACAGACAGACAGACAGACAGACAACGACGACGACCAGACGTAGCCTAACGTGCTGTGTGTGCTGCTGCAGGGGGAAGGCAGCCAGACAACAGACAGACAGACGTTAGCCTACGCGTCTCGGTGTGTGTGCAGGCGGGAAGGCCAGCAGCTGCCGCAGAAAGCCGGTTCCCAGAGAGACCTATTCAGGCTGCGAGATCCTTGTTACATCAGCAAAGAGACAGAAGAGACAAGTGGACTCAACCGCTGGGAGTAGAGAGCGTATCGAGTAGAAGCAAGGGGCAACGAGAGAAGAGAGAGGAGGGAGAGGAGAGCGAGAGGGAGAGAGGGAGAGAGGAGAAGAGAAACAGAGAGAAAGTGGATCAATCGCTGGAGTAGAGAGTAGGCAGTGCGAGCAGGAGGGGAGCGGGAGGAGAGAGACGCAGAGAGGGGGAGGATGAGAGAGGGCAGGAGCGAGAGGAGGAAGGAGAGAGAGAAGGAGAGGAGTGGAGAGAGAGAGAGAGGGAGGGAGAGGGAGCAGGAGAGAGAGAGTGCGAGAGCGAGAGGCGAGAGGAGGAGGAGAGCGAGGAGAGAGATAAGATGGCCCACTAGAGCTAGGAGAGGAGAGAGAGAGAGAGATGGAGAGAGAGAGAGGAGAGCGAGCGACAGGAAGGAGAAGATAGGAGAAGAAGAGGAGAGGAGGGAGAGAGAGGAAGGAAGAGAGACTACTATACGTGTGTGTGCTGTGTGTGTGTGTGGAGAGGTTAACTAGCTTCCAGAATACAGCTGGTTGTATTGCCATCCAGCTTTCGGTCTCAGTCCTCTATCAATACAGCCTTCTCGTTTCACACCCAATATACTTGACTACACTGCTCAAATGCCACAGGACAGGGAGGAGGAGAGTTTGCTTTCATGGGAGGAGAGTTTTGTCAGGGGAGGAGAGTTTGACGTGATCAGGCGGAGGAGAGTTTGTGTCAGGCAGCGAGAGTGTGTCAGGGGAGGAGAGTTTGTGCAGGCCGGACGTAGATTTGTGTCAGGGCGAGGGAGAGTTGCTGTCAGAGGAGGAAGGGAGAGTTTCATGACAGGGTGAGGGGTATTGTGTTTTTTTTTTTCAGGGGGGGAGGGGAGTGGTGTTGTCAGCGGGAGCCGAGAGTTTGTGTCCAGGGTAGCGAGAGTCTTGTGTCAGGCGAGGAGAAGTTATGCTTTCAGGGAGGAGAGTATCGTGTCAGGGAGGAAGTTCTTGTGTCAGGGGGGGCAGCAGTTTGTGTCAGTGGGAGGGACATTTTTGTGCCAGGGAGGAGAGTTTGTGACAGGGCGAGGGAGAGTTATGTAGTCAGGGCACGGAGAGTTTGTGTCGCCAGGAGTAGGAAGGGAGGAGTTTGCTGTCAGCGCAGGGAGAGTTTGTTTAGGGGAGGAGATTTGTGTCAGGAGGAGGAGAGTTTGTTTCAGGGACGGAGGTTTGGATTCAGTGTCAGGGGAGTGTGATGGTCAGGCCGGAGGAGAGTTTTGTGAAGTGTGCGGAGGAGGCGAGAGTTTGTGATCTCAGGTGAGGCACGAGTGTAGACCGAGAGTTGTGACACGGCGGAGGGAGAGTTTGTTGTCAGCGGAGGAGAGTGTCTGTTCAGCGGAGGGAAGAGTTTGTGTCAGGGAGGGAGAGGTTTGTTGTCAGGAGGGGACCGAGTTGTGTTCAGGGAGCGTAGACGTTTGCTGACAGGGAGAGGAGAGTTTGTGTCAGGCGGAGGAGAGCTTGTGGTCAGAGGGAGAGTTTGTGTCAGGGGAGGGAGAGTTTGTGTCAGGGGAGGGAGAGTTTGTGTCAGGGGAGGTAGAGTTTGTGTCAGGGGAGGTAGAGTTTGTGTCAGGGGAGGGAGAGTGTGTGTCAGGGGAGGGAGAGTTTGTGTCAGGGGAGGGAGAGTTTGTGTTTCATGAGAACATATGTTCAGTAAAATAGTTGTCTGAGTAAATCACACACCTCACTACTGACCAATTACAGACAGAGAGATAGAGAGAGTTTCTGAGCTCTGATGTCTGGTGTGGAAGTGAAACATTTTGATATTCTGATCAGTATGTATTTTCAAGTTGTATTAGTTGTACTGTATGTATGGTACACATCGTCCAATGTATTAGTTGTTTGTATGTATGGTATACATCGTCCAATGGATGCTTGTTGTAGGCTCTTCTGGACAGTGCAATAAGAAATGATAAAATATAAGAATCGTTAAATGGTAAACGGCAGTAGAATATAATAAACATTTTAGCATAAGTATAATGCAGGAAGGCACAATTTATAATCCAATATTTACACATGTTTTGGGGAAGGAGGGGTGGGGTGGTGTGGTGTATGTGTTTGTGTCTTGGGATGTTATTTAAAACAGGAAGTGTTTCTTGTAGGTGTGTGTGTGTGACTTTGTTAGGCAGCAAAAAATTATATATTTTTTATATATTACAGTATACTTAAATATCCCAAAGATTCACATACTTCAAATACGAGATGGCTTTTCTATTATATCTTAAGTCAATACACTTATTAAAAGTATTAATTTAAAACTTTAAATTCATTGTTTAATGTTTAACAGTGATTTTGGAAAGTATTTAGACACCTTGACTTTTTCAACATTTTGTTACGGTACAACCTTATTCAAAAATGTATAAAATAAAATAAAAATCACATCAATCTACGCATAATACCTGATAATGAAAAATAAAAACAGGTTTTTAGAAATATTTGCTAATTTATACACATTTTTTAAACAGAAATATCTTATTTACATAAGTATTCAGACCCAATGGTCACTCTGACAGCTACAGAGTTCCTATGTAGAGATGGGATCTCTATGGAGATGGGATAACCTTCTCTGTGTACATTCAAGGGCCAGCCGTGCTGCCCTGTTTTGAGCCAATTTTCCTAAGTCCCTTTTTGTGGCACCTGACCACACGACTGAACAGTAGTCTAGGTGCGACAAAACTAGGGCCTGTAGGACCTGCCTTGTTGATAGTGTTCTTAAGAAGGTAGAGCAGCGCTTTATTATGGACAGACTTCTCCCCATCTTAGCTACTGTTGTATCAATATGTTTTGACCATGACAGTTTACAATGCTTTTAGTTTTAGAAATATTTAGGACTAACTTATTCCTTGCCACCCACTCTGAAACTAACTGCAGCTCTTTGTTAAGTGTTGCAGGGATTTCAGTCGCTGTAGTAGCGGAAGTGTATAGTGTTGAGTCATCCGCATGCATAGTGGCATGTCGTTAGTGAAGATTGAAAAATGTAATGGGCCTAGACAGCTGCCCTGGGGAATTCCTGATTCTACCTGGATTATGTTGGAGAGGCTTCCATTAAAGAACACCCTCTGTGTTCTGTTAGACAGGTAACTCTTTATCCACAATATAGCAGGGTGTGTAAAGCCATAACACATACGTTTTTCCAGCAGCAGACTATGATCGATAATGTCAAAAGCCACACTGAAGTCTAACAAGACAGCCCCCAAAATATTTTGTTGTGAAGGATGGAATAAGCTAGCTAACTAGCAAGACACCTAGCTACTACAACTCCTTCAACAMAATACTGCTCGTTTTGTAGAAATGATTGGTCAAATACCAATCAGATTAAAGGTATTGTTTATTTCAAGGTCTTTACTTCAGCTGGACAGCCTGACCTTTATGGGCCAGTAAAAAGTAGACAGTGGCTTGCAAAAGTATTCACCCCCCTCTACGTTTTTCCTATTTTGTTGCCTTAAAACCTGGAATTAAAATACATTTTGGGGGGTTTATACCATTTGATTTTCTCTTGTGAAACAAACAAGAAATAAGACAATAAAAACAGAAAACTTGAGCGTGCATAACTATTCACCCCCCAAAAATAAATACTTTGTAGAGACACATTTTGCAGCAATTACAGCTGCAAGTCTCTTGAGGTATGTCTCTATAAGCTTGGCACATCTAGCCACTGGGATTTTTGCCCATTCTTCAAAGCAAAACTGCTCCAGCTCCTTCAGTTGGATGCGTTCCACTGGTGTACAGCAATCTTTAAGTCAAACCACAGGTTCTCAATTGGATTGAGGTCTGGGCTTTGACTCGGCCATTCCAAGACATTTAAATGTTTCCCCTTAAACCACTCAAGTGTTGCTTTAGCAGTATGCTTAGGGTCATTGTCCTACTGGAAGGTGAACCTCTGTCCCAGTTTCAAATCTCTGGAAGACTCTGGTTTCCCTCAATAATTTCCCAGTATTTAGCGCTATCCATAATTCCTTCAATTCTGACAAGTTTCCCAGTCCCTGCCGATGAAAAACCACCCCACAGCATGATGCTGCCACCACCTGCTTCACTGTGGGGATGGTATTCTCGGGGGGGATGAGAGGTGTTGGGTTTGTGTCAGTCATAGCATTTTCCTTGCTGGCCAAAAAGCTCAATTTTAGTCTCATCTGACCAGAGTACTTTCTTTCAAATGTTTGTGGAGTCTCCCATATGCCTTTTGGCGAACACCAAACGTGTTTGCTTATTTTTTTCTTTAAGCAATGGCTTCTTTCTGGCCACTCTTTGGCCACTTGATACCAGAAGGTAGCCTAGGGGTGGCAGGTAGCCTAGTGGTTAGAGCGTTGGACTAGTAACCGAAAGGTTGCAAAATCAAATCCCCGAGCTGGCAAGGTAAAAATCTGTCGTTCTGTCGTTCTACCCACTGTTCCTAGGCCATCATTGAAAATAAGAATTTATTCCTAACTGACTTACCTAGTTAAAAGAAGGTAAAAAAAAAAAACAGCTCTGTGGAGTGTATGGCTTAAAGTGATCCTATGGATAGATACTCCAATCTCTGCTGTGGAGCTTTGCAGCTCCTTCAGGGTTATCTTTGTTGCCTCTCTGATAAATGCCCTCCTTGCCTGGTCCGTAAGTTTTGGTGGGCAGCCCTCTCTTGTGAGGTTTGTTGAGGTGCCATATTTTTTCAATTTTTTTATAATGGATTTAATGGTGCTCAGTGGGATGTTCAAAGTTTTGGATATTTTTTTATAACCCAACCCTGATCTGTACTTCTCCACAGCTTTGTCCTTGACCTGTTTGGATAGCTCCTTGGTCTTCATGGTGGTGCCCCTTGCTTAGTGGTGTTGCAGACTCTGGGGCCTTTCAGAACAGGTGTATATATACTGAGATCATGTGACACTTACAAGGAACCCAAACCGGCTGCGCGCGTGCGTCATCGTGTGCTATTGTGCATAAATGTATTTTGTCCCCTAAACCAAACGCGATCACGACACGCAGGTTAAAATATAAAAAAAACTCTGAATGACATTCATTTGGGGACAGGTCGAAAAGCATTAAACATGTATGGCAATTTAGCTAGTTAGCTTGCACTTGCTAGCTAACGTTAATTTGTCCTATTTAGCTAGCTTGCTGTTGTTAGCTAAATTGTCCTGGGATATAAACATTGAGTTGTTATTTTACCTGAAATGCACAAGGACCTCTACTCCGACAATTAATCCACACATAAAACGGCCAACCGAATCGTTTCTAGTCATCTCTCCTCCTTCCAGGCTTTTTCATCTTTGAACTTATATGGTGATCGCATCTAAACTTTCATTGTATTACCACGACAACCAGTTCGTCTTTCAATCACCCACGTGGGTATAACCAATGAGTAGATGGCACGTGGGTACTTGCTTCTATAAACCAATGAGGAGATGGCACGTGGGTACCTGCTTCTAAAAACCAATGAGGAGATGGGAGAAGCAGGACTTTCAGCACGAGCTGCGTCAGAAATAGGAACGCCATCTATTTTAGCCCTTGGCAACGCAGACGCTCGTTGGCGCGCGCAAGCAGTGTGGGTGCAATAATTGAATAACATGGATTTCTATATTTATTTTGCGACGCTCGCGCACGCGACGTGTCCTGTCTGGTCAGCATTTTAGATTGCGCACAGGTCTTTATTTAACTAAATGATGTGACTTCTGAAGGTAATTGGTTGCACTTGATCTTATTTAGGGGCTTCATCGCAAAGGGGGTGAATACATATGCATGCACCACTTTTTCCGTTTTGTATTTTTTTGAATTTTTTTAAACAAGTAATTTTTTTCATTTCACTTCACCAATTTGGACTATTTTGTGTTTGTCCATTACATAAAATCCAAATAAAAGTCTATTTAAATTACAGGTTGTAATGCAACAAAATAGTAAAAACGCCAAGGGGGATGAATACTTTTGCAAGGCACTGTATTTCGTTGTATTTCACTAATATAGTTCAGCCTTCTCAAACAACCGGCTCAAACAGAGAGGGATGCTATGTTAGCTAGCTGGCTATGGCTATCCAACACTGGAACTCTTCCAAGTCACAAACAGCTGATGTGTTGTGCACTGAAGTTCACAAGTGAAGGGAAAAGGTGAGAGTAGGAGAGTGTAGATGCAAAAAAGGAAGTATACAACGATCAAAATGATCATGCTGTTTGTACGTGGCTGCTATGAAAGTGAACTGTGTTTGCATGTGGTCAGGGGTGTATTCATTCCACCGATTCTGTTGAGAAACGTTTCTTAAACGGAAGCAAACGGAACCAAATGGGGATAAACATACCTGAATTTGTCCAATAGAAACTATTGTATGCAACTGTTGATTACACCCTAGATCAGCTAGATGCAGGCAAGAGTGAGCAAGGCGGTATTGAATATGTTACTGTTTGTCACCTTGATTACTCAAATGTTTCTCTCGACCTGTGTGCACCTACATTGTAAACTTTCATTCGTAAGCTACGTTGTAGCAACCTCATGATGGGTGTCGGGACAATTTGAGTATCATGTAGTAGTCTAAACCTATCAATGTTACATTGAACTGGGTGGATGGAATATGAATGACAGTCATCCAACATGCTGTAATAGAAATAATAAGGCCATGCTCATACATTTTTTATCATCACCGACCGCCACTGATGGAAACCTATTTCATGATGTTCCCGACAAACAGTTATTGTGCTGACGTTGTTTCCAGAGGCAGTTTGGAACTCGGTAGTGAGTGTTGCAACCGAGGACAGACAATTTGTACTCGCTACTCTTCAGCACTCGGCGGTCCCGTTCTGTGAGCTTGTGTGGCCTACCACTTCACGGCTGAGCCGTTGTTGCTCCTAGACGTTTCCACTTCACAATAGCATCACTTACAGTTGACTGGTGCAGCTCTAGCTGGGCAGAAATGTGACAAACTGACTTGTTAGAAAGGTGGCATCCTATGACGGTGTCACATTGAAAGTCACTGAGCTCTTCAGTAAAGCCATTCTACTGCCAATGTTTGTCTATGGAGATTGCATGGCTGTGTGCTCGATTTGATACACCTGTCAGCAACGGGTGTGGTTGAAATAGCTGAATCGATTCATTTGAAGGGGTATCCACATACTTTTGTATATATAGTGAAAACTTCCGGCGCCGAAAAGAGATGGCCGCCTCGCTTCGCGTTCCTTGGAAAATATGCAGTATTTTGTTTTTTTACGTGTTATTTCTTACATCGGTACCCCAGGTAATCTTAGGTTTCATTACATACAGTCGGGAGGAACTACTGAATATACGATTAACGTCAACTCATCATCGTTCCTACCAGGAATATGACTTTCCCGAAACGGACCATGTGGAATGCTTTCATAACAGACTTACAGCTCAGCACTGTTAACACACAATGTACAAACCTCCAACTCGTCATCAAGCTCAGACCCCTGCGGTTCTCGACACCGCCCTGTGCAACTGGTCCTGGGACTTCCTGACGGGCCGCCCCAGGTGCGTGGAGGCTAGTCAACAACATCTCCACTTCCGCTGATTCCTCTAACACTGGGCGCCCCACAAGGGTGCGTTCTGG
>NW_019945836.1:19154-23745 GCF_002910315.2 Salvelinus sp. IW2-2015 | reverse complement strand
CCTGTACTCCCTGTTCACCCACGACTGCGTGGCCATGCACGCCTCCAACTCAATCATCAAGTTTGCGGATGACACTACAGTGGTAGGCTTGATTACCAACAACGACGAGACGGCGAGACTGCTGCTGGTAGTAGCATTCAGGTTAGCATGTGGCTAGCTACCATCCGCAAACAGCAGAGTTCTAGACAGTTTGGTTCTAGATGTTCAATGTCTACTAGGATGGTAAAGGTTTATCTTGATTTTGTGTAATAGCACGAGAAGTGCTGAACTCCTAATAACACGGCACCAGATACCCTAGTTTCAGACTCCTCATTTTCTTTACGCCTCTGGAGACTCTAGCCACTTCCATGCCAGTCGGAAATAACAGAGGTGTTATATCTCTAAACACTGCTGTTTTTCCATCCACTGTTGGAAGTAAGGATATAAGGGTAACCATGGTGGAGACTGGAGTTACTCTGACATTCTCACAGCCACCCTCCCTTCATTAGCAAAAAAAAAAAGAAATTGCACTGTATTGCCCCCGGACCCCCTCAAAAAGTTTTCAAAAGTGTGATAAAATACAAAATAAAATACCGCATCTCTGATTAAATAAAAAGATAGAAATGGTATACATAAATAAAGTCCCAAACCTCGCACCAAAAATTTATGAAAATAACAAACCAAAAAAAAAAAAAATCCAAGCTCTCCTCAACAGTGCAATACATATTTATAAAAAAATACACAATATAATTTATATAAAATATAACAATAAAGAGAAGTAAAATAAAGAGGGAAATGTTCTGTGTGTGTATACTGTATGTGGGTGAGCGAGTGGGAGTTGGTGCAAAAAGTCTCTTGAGAAGCAGGTGTGAAGAGTGAAGAGGGAAAATAGTCTCTAATGTGCAAGTGATTGTCTGTGGTCGGATGTTCTGGGAAGGGCTGTTTGCTTTTCGCTCTGACGGTGCTTTTTCTCCCCATTGGCTCCTCCGGTCTGCTGACGTTATCAGGTCCTCAAACTCACGGAAGATCCAGGGTGGGAAGGTTATTAAAAAGACATCGGGGTCCTCTGGGTCTGTCTCCACATTAGCCATCATATCTTCAGTTGCAAATCGCTGCTTCTCTTCAGCTGAGAGTTATTTTGGCCGAATGGCCATAGCCTGTGAAATTACAGGAGGCAATAAGATATTCTGCACAATAAACAAACGGTCTTGAACACTGGAATCAAAAAAAAAGAAAAAGAAAAGCACACCCTAAAAAGTGGAAAAAAAGTCTCAACTTTTCAAAACTCAGTACTGTATTTATAATGCAATGATTGGGCCGTTTAAAGGAGTGGACTAAGGTGCAGCGCGATTGGAATACATCTTTTAATTCAACGAAGAACACTTAAAAAACTAACAAAATAACAAATTAACAAACGAAACGTGAAGCCAACGTAGTGCTCACAGACAACTACCCACCAATATAGGTGGGGAAAAAGGCAACCTAAGTATGGTTCTCAATCAGAGACAACGATAGACAGCTAAACCCGGCCCAACACATAGAAATACAAATCATAGAACATACAACATAGAATGCCCACCCAAATCACACCCTGACCAAACCAAAATAGAGACATCAAATCAAATCAAATTTTATTTATTTGTCACATACACATGGTTAGCAGATGTTAATGTGAGTGTAGCGAAATGCTTGTGCTTCTAGTTCCGACAATGCAGTAATAACCAACAAGTAATCTAACCTAACAATTCCACAACTACTACCTTATACACACAAGTGTAAAGGGATAAAGAATAACATAAAAAGCTCTCTACGGTGACAGTTTGGTTTACATTCATAAACTAACCGAATGATAGCTCATTCCGTCTTACTCGATGCCCGGTGCAGTCGCTGGAGGAGTGCTCTGCTGTAGCTGCTGATGTTGTTGGCATAGTTGTCATCAGCTTTTCGTTCAGCTTTTCGTTCATATCAGTCGGTATCTGATCTGTTGTTGGAAATCCATGCCCTCGTTATGCATCGTTCCTTCGGAACTAATTGTATCAAGAGCCGCTTGTCTCCTTTGCTATATTTAAGTAGGCTTGGTTAGCTAGCTAATGTTAGCTAGCTAGCTACCAAGCTATCTGTTCTTCCACCAACATTGGGTAGCAAACGTTAGCTAACTTTGCTTGCCAGCTAACATTAGCTTGTTTTAGTCAAAACAGGAACGTGCGATTTCTTACTCCTACAACTAAAATAGATGCAACATGTTAACTAGCTAGCTAGTAACGCTAGTTACTGACTATATTGGCTGTGCTAATTGTACTTATCTATCTAGCTAGCTAGCTACTTCTGCTAACATTACAACTGCTACAGTGCTAGCTAGTTGAGATAGCTATGCTAGCTAGCTTGATTGCTTTGTTGACAAATAATAGGACTACTTTTTACCTTATTGCGGAGTCGAATTCGGAAGGTTGTGGTAGTGGGGTGTAGAGTACTGCTGACCATTATAAATGTTATCCGTAAACATTTCCGTGGCTTGGTGCGACGGGTAGAAATTCTGGGAGTTGTTCATTTTTAGCTACTTTAATACAGTCGAAGTCGGAAGTTTACATCCACCTTAGCCAAATACATTTAAACTCAGTTTTTCACAATTACCTGACATTTAATCCTAGTAAAAATTCCCTGTCTTAGGTCAGTTAGGATCACCATTTATTTTAAGAAATTGTGAAATGTCAGAATAACTAGTAAGAGCAGAATTATTTATTTCAGCTTTTATTTCTTCATCACATTTCCCAGTGGGTCAGAAGTTTACATACACTCAATTGTATTTGGTAGCATTGCCTTTAAAATTGTTTAACTTGGGTCAAACGTTTCGGGTTTCTTCCACAAGCTTCCCACAATAAGTTGGGTGAATTTTGGCCCATTTCCTCCTGACAGAGCTGGTGTTTAACTTAAGTCAGGTTTTGTAGGCCTCCTTGCTCGCACACGCATTTAAGTTCTGCCCACACATTTTTCCTATAGGATTGAGGTCAGGGCTTTGTGCACGGCCACTCCTAATACCTTGACCTTTGGTTGTCCATTAAGCCATTTGCCAAACTTTGGAAGTATGCTTGGGTCATTGTCCATTTGGAAAGACCCATTTGCGACCAAGCTTTAACTCCCTGACTGTGATGTCTTGAGATGTTGCTTCAATATATCCACATAATTTTCCTTCCTCATGAAGCCATCTATTTTGTGAAAGTGCACCAGTCCCCTCCTGCAGCAAAGCACCCAAAACATGATGTTGCCTAACCCGGTGCTTCACGGTTGGGGATGGTGTTTCTTTGGCTTGCAAGCCCCCTTTTTGCTCCAAAGCATAGCGAGGGTGCAATTATGGCCAAACAGTTCTATTTTCGTTTCATCAGACCAGAGGACATTTCTCCAAAAAGTACGATCTTTGTCCCCATGTGCAGTTGCAAATCGTAGTCTGGCTATTTTATGGCGGTTTTGGAGCAGATTTGACATTTGCTCAGTACGTTTTCGCTCTCTCTCTCTCTCTCTCTCTCTCTCTCTCTCTCTCTCTCTGTGTTTAGTTAGCAGTTCAACTACAGTAGTGTCATCATACAGTCATACTGTTTTCTCTCTCTCTCTGTGTTTGTTTAATAAGAATAATATAATATCAGATCATGTCTAGAGTTGTTGGTGTTACACTAGACTATATACTGAGTGTACAAAACATTAGGAACACCTTCCTAATATTGAGTTGCACCACTCTTGTCCTCAGAACAGCCTCAATTATTCGGGGCATGGACTCTACAAGGTGTTGAAAGCGTTCCACAGGGATGCTGGCCCATTTTGACTTCAATAATTCCCACAGTTGTGTCAAGTTGGCTGGATGTCCTTTGGGTGGTGGACCATTCTTGATACACACGGGAAACTGTTGAGCGAGAAAAACCCAGCAGCGTTGTAGTTCTTAACACACTCAATCCAGCCTGGCACCTACACCCCGTTCAAAGGCACTTGTCTTGCCTATTCATCCTCTGAATAGCACACATACACAATCCATGTCTTAATTGACTCAGAGCTTCAAAATGCTTCTTAACCAGTCTCCTCCCCTTCATCTACACTGATTGAAGTAGATTTAACTGGTGACATCGATAACAGATCATAGCTTTCACCTGGATTCACCTGGTCAGTCTATGTCATGGAAAGAGTGTCCTGAATGTTTTATACACAGTGTCTACTTGGTCTTTATGTCATAATGTGTGTTCTTCAGGCTGAGACGCAGGCCAACCAAGAGGCTGTGATGAGCGTGATGGAGGACCTATCAGAGCCAGAGTTTCAGAAGGAGGAGGAGCCAGCAGCCAGTTTAGCCACTCCCACACCCCAGCAACACACAGACCCTGCCTCTCCCACCATCGCCATGACGCCAGAGCCTGTTGCCAGGGGCCACCAGGCCACACCCAGAGATTCAGAGTACAAGGTAATTGTATAAAAAAAATGTAACCTCTATTTAACTAGGCAAGTCACTTAAGAACAAATTCTTATTTACAATGACGGCCTAGGATGGTAGAGGGTTTGGTCTGTCTGGTGTTATAATGTATAACATGTGTTTATAATAGGATGGTAGATGGTTTGGTCTGGTGTTATAATGTAT
>NW_019945836.1:10081-16291 GCF_002910315.2 Salvelinus sp. IW2-2015 | reverse complement strand
CCACTTACATATCTACAATACAACACATTATTACCCACTACTCAACCACTACATATCTACAATACAACACATTATACACACTACATATCTAAACAATACAACACATTATTTACACCACTACATATCTACAATACAAACACATTATTACACCACTACTCTACACTACATATCTACAATACAACACATTACTTACACCACTACTATCTACAATTACAACACATTATTACACACTACTCTACCACTACATATCTACAATACAACACATTATTACACCACTACATATCTACCAATTAACAAACACATTTACACCCTACTCTACCACTACATATCTACAATACAACACATTATTACACACTACATATCTACAATTACAAACACATTATTTACACCCTACTCTCCACTAATATCTACAATACAACACATTATTACACCACTACTCTACACACATATCACAATACAACACATTATTACACCACTACTCTACCACTATATATCTACAATACAACACATTATTACACACTACTCTACCACTACATATCTACAATACAACACATTATTACACCACTACTCTACTACTACATATCTACAATACAACACATTACTACACCACTACGTATCTACAATACAACACATTATTACACCACTACTCTACCACTACATATCTACAATACAACACATTATTACACCACTACATATCTACAATACAACACATTATTACCCCACTACATATCTACAATACAACACATTATTACACCACTACTCCACCACTACATATCTACAATACAACACATTATTACACCACTACTCTACCACTACATATCTACAATACAACACATTATAACACCAATACTATACCACTACATATCTACAATACAACACATTATTACACAACAACATATGTACAATATTACACAATATAACATGTTGAGTCATCTGCATACATAGACAGACTGGCTTTACTCAGAGCCAGTGGCATGTTGTTAGTAAAGATTGAAAAAGTAATGGGCTTAGACAGCTGCCCTGGGGAATTCCTGATTCTACCGGGATTATGTTGGAGAGGCTTCCATTAAAGAACACCCTCTGTGTTCTGTTAGACAGGTAACTCTTTATCCACATTGTAGCAGGGGATGTAAAGCCGTAACACATACGTTTTTCCAGCAGCAGACTATGGTCGATAATGTCAAAAGCCGCAAAACAGCCCCCACATTATTTTTATCATCAATTTCTCTCAGCCAATCATCAGTCATTTGTGTAAGTGCTGTGCTTGTTGAATATCCGTCCCTTTAAGCGTGCTGAAAGTCTGTTGTCAAATTTTTTATTGTGTGTGTGTGTGTGTGTGTGTGTGTGTGTGTGTGTGTGTGTGTGTGTGTGTGTGTGTGTGTGTGTGTTTGTGTGTATGTGTTTAGGTGGCGAGCAAGCGTGCCGGCAGGCCTCTCCCCTCTTGTGATGGTGGTGATGATGCAGAGGGTGGGGGGGCGGAGCTACAGAAGCAGAACAGGAAGTTGATAGAATGGGCCATGACAGGCTTCCTGCCCAGCGGACCTCAGAGTCTGGACCCCCCTGATGGTACAAATACACACACACAAACACACAAACATAGACACACAAACACACATAAGTAAGTGTTTCCTGTTGTTTGACCATCCCCCCCAGAGGAGAGACACCCATATAAGGACGTGTATCCTGAGATGTGGGTGGAGCCAGAGGAAGCTTACACCCCACCCCCTCCGACCAAGAGGCCCCGCAAGAACGTTGCTGAGAAACCCAAGATCAGAGAGGTCATCGACGAGGGGACTAGAGGTATACACACACGCTAAAGTCTCTACTCAGTCCGACTAGTAGAATGCACTAGGTGGGTACTGCCTCATCAGTTTCTCTTGTCATGTCAGTCATTACAGACCTTAGAGAGATATTTATAACTTGTCAGAAATGTCCATATGTCTAAAGCCTGGTCACAGCCAGAGGAAGCCATTGGAAAAGGAATCTGGTTGATACCCCTTTAAATGGTAGAAAGACGGGCAAGGAAACACAGATTTTTTTATTTTTTTTTAAGAATCCCTTCCGGGTTAGATTTCCTCAGGTTTTCGCCTGCAAAATCAGTTTTGTTATACTCACAGACAATATTTTGACAGTTTTGGAAACTTTGGAGTGTTTTCTATCCTAATCTGTAAATTATATGCATATTCTACGATCTGGACCTGAGAAATAGTCCGTTTACCTTGGGAACGTTATTTTTTTTAAAGAAAAAAAAGAAAATCTGACCCCTAGCGTCAAGAGGCTAACCACTTGGCTATCTGCTGCCCAGAATGGGTCTTCCAAATGGACAATGACCCCAAGCATACTTCCAAAGTTGTGTCAAAATGGCTTAAGAACAACAAAGTCAAGGTATTGGAGTGGCCATCACAAAGCCCTGACCTCAATCCCATAGAAAATGTGTGGGCAGAACTGAGAAAGTGTGTGCGAGCAAGGAGGCCTACAAACCTGACTTAGTTACACCAGCTGTGTCAGGAGGAATGGGCCAAAATTCACCCAACTTATTGTGGAAAGCTTGTGGAAGACCCATTCGGAAGACCCACCCTTTTTCCTTTTCTGATAGAATATGAAAAGCTGTAGTCCGCGGGGCGGCTTCATTAATAAGAACAGCAGTTCTTATTGCAGTCTGAAGACAGCCACGTTTCAGTGAGTAACATGCAATCAACTTTGCGCTCAGTAATGAGGTCATTCAGGAGAAAGGTTTTTACTAGTGATTGCTCTAACATTTAAAAGCACCATATTCAATGGCCACTCTGCCCCTGGGGCATCTTTCTCGAGGTAACCAATGGCCACTCTGCCCCTGGGGCATCTTTCTCGAGGTAACCAATGGCCACTCTGCCCCTGGGGCATCTTTCTCGAGGTAACCAATGGCCACTCTGCCCCTGGGGCATCTTTCTCGAGGTAACCAATGGCCACTCTGCCCCTGGGGCATCTTTCTCGAGGTAACCAATGGCCACTCTGCCCCTGGGGCATCTTTCTCGAGGTAACCAATGGCCACTCTGCCCCTGGGGCATCTTTCTCGAGGTAACCAATGGCCACTCTGCCCCTGGGGCATCTTTCTCGAGGTAACCAATGGAAAACCAAATGATTAACGTTCCAACCACGTTTTCTGACAGTCTCCAATCTATCAGTAGCAGATAACAGTTTGTATAAACTCACTAGAAGGTGGAGTTAAATTAACATCAATTATTAACGTTACAACTGCGTTTTCTGATAGTCAATCCATCAGACTGATAGGAGACGACAGTTTGTATAAGCTCACTAGAAGGCGGAGTTAAAGGAACATAAATTAAAGTGTTGGACTAGTAACCGGAAGGTTGCAAGATCGAATCCCCACCAACCCCTCTTTTACACTGCTGCTACTCTCTGTTAATCATATATGCATAGTCACTTTTTTTGTTATTACAGCCGGAAAGAACTTTTGGATATCAGAGAGGCTGTAACTCACCAGCACTACGACCAGGAATAAGACTTTCCAGAATTGGATCCTTTGTTCGCACCCCTCAGCGCAATTTAACTTGTAGCTGGGGATTTTAACAAGAAAACGCTACCGAAATTCTATCAACACATTTTAGTACTCGCGCTGGGAAAACACTCCACCACTGCTATTCTCTTTTCCGGGATACCTACAAGGCCCTCCCCTGCCCTCCCTTTGGAAAATCAGATCACGACTCCATTTTGCTCCTCCCTTCCTATGGGCAGAAACTCAAACAGGAAGTACCCGTGCTAAAGTCTATTCAACGCTGGTCTGACTAATCGGATTCCATGCTTCAAACGTTCTGATCACACGGACTGGGATATGTTCCGGGTAGCCTCGGATAATAATGTTGATGTATACACGGACTGGGATATGTTTAGGGTAGCCTCGGATAATAACGTTGATGTATACACGGACTGGGATATGTTTAGGGTAGCCTCGGATAATAACGTTGATGTATACACGGACTGGGATATGTTCCGGGTAGCCTCGGATAATAACGTTGATGTATACACGGAAACGGGGACTGAGTTCATCAGGAAGTGTATAGGGAATGTTGTTCCCACTGTGACTATTGAAACCTACCCAAACCAGAAACCGTGGATAGATGGCAGCATTTGAGCTAAACTGAAAGTGCGAACCACCACATTTAACCATGGCAAGGTGACTGGGAATTTTGTTGAATACAAACAGTGTAGTTATTCCCTCCGCAATCAAACAGGCAAAACATCAGTACAGAGACAAAGTGGAGTCGCAATTCAACGGCTCAGACACGTATGTGGCAGGGTCTACAGACAATCACGGATTACGAAGGGAAAACCAGCCATGTTGCGGACACCGACGTCTTGCTCCCAGATAAGCTAAACACCTTCTTCGCCCGGTTTGAGGAGAACACAGTGCCACCGACACGGCTCCCAAGGACTGTGGGCTCTCGCTCTCCGTGGCCGACGTGAGTAAGACATTTAAACATGTTAACCCTCGCAAGGCTGCCGGCTCAGATGACATCCCTGTCTGCATCCTCAGAGCAGACCAGCTGGCTGGAGTGTTTACAGACATATTCAATCTCTCCCTATCCAAGTCTGCTGTCCCCACTTGCTTCAATATGTCCACCATTGTTCCTGTACACAAAGAAAGCAAAGGTAACTGAACTAAATGACTATTGCCCCGTAGCACTCACTTCTGTCATCATGGAGTGCTTTGAGATGCTAGTTAAGGATCATATCACCTCTACCTTACCTGACACCCTAGACCCACTTCAATTTGCTTACCGTCCCAATAGATCCACAGACGATGCAATCGCCATCGCACTGCACACTGCCCTAACCCATCTGGACAAGAGGAAAACCTATGTAAGAATGCTGTTCATTGTCTATAGCTCAGCCTTCAACATCATAGTACCCTCCAAACTCATCATTAAGCTCAAGGCCTTGGGTCTGAACCCCGCCCTGTGCAACTGGGTCCTGGACTTCCTGTTGGGCCGCCCCCAGGTGGTGAAGGTAGGAAACAACACCTCCACTTCACTGATCCTCAAGACAGGGGCCCCACAAGGGTGTGTGCTCAGCCCCCTCCTGTACTCCATGTTCATCCATGACTGCGTGGCCACACACACCTCCAACTCAATCATCAAGTTTGCGCACGACACAACCATATTAGACCTGATTACCAACAATGACGAGACATCCTACAGGGAGGAGGTGAAGGCCCTGGCGGAGTGGTGCCAGGAAAATAACCTCTCCCTCAACGTCAACAAAATGAAGGAGCTGATCGTGGACTTAAGGAAAAAGCAGAGGGAGCATGCCACAGTGGAGAAGGTGGACAGCTTCAAGTTAAGACCCTCATAAACCTTTACAGATGCACAATTGAGAGCATCCTCTCGGGCTCTATCACCACCGGTATGGCACCTGTTTGGAGGGCAAACTACCTGCCCTCCAGGACACATCTACAGCCCCCGATGTCACAGGAAGGCCAAAAGGATCACCAAGGACATCAACCACCCGAGCCACGACCTGTTCACCCTGGTATCACCCAGAAGGCATCCAGAAGGCATCAAAGCTGGGACCGAGAGACTGAACACCAGCTTCTATCTCAAGGCCATCAGACTGTTAAATAGCCATCACTACCACCAGGTTACTCAACCCTGCACTTTAGAGGCTGCTGCCCCATAGACATAGATGTCACTGGTCACTTTAATAATGTTTACATTCTGCTTTACTCATCTCATATATATATACTGTATTCTACTGTATTTTAGTCAATGCTACTCCTACATTTCTCAATCTAATATTTATATATTTCTTAATTCTACTATTTTACTTTTAGATTTGTTTGTATTGTTGTGAATTGTTAGATACTATTGTACTGTTGGTGCTAGGAGCACAAGCATTTCACTACACCCGCAATAACATCTGCTAAACATGTGTATGTGACCAATAACATCTGCTAAACATGTGTATGTGACCAATAACATGTGATGTGATTTGCGCCCCAATACATGTCAGACATGCTTTTAAGTTATGTAACCAGTAGGTCATTCAGGTCCACTGGTCTTTTAACTACCCCAAAGCCTTGGACCAAGAGGCATGGAGAGGCCTCCATTATCTGGAATAGCCTGCCAGAGAACCTGAGGGGACCAAGAGGCAGGGAGAGGCCTCCATTATCTGGAATAACCTGCCAGAGAACCTGAGGGGGGCCAAGAGGCA
>NW_019945836.1:0-10056 GCF_002910315.2 Salvelinus sp. IW2-2015 | reverse complement strand
ATGGAGAGCGCATCATATCTGGAGATGACCTCGCCAGAGAACTGAGGGGGCCAAGAGCCATGGAAGGCGCTCCATTATTGGAATGACCTGCCAGAAACAACTGGAGGCAAGGAGGCCAATGGAGAGGCCCTCATTATCTGGAATAACGCTGCCAGGAGACCTGAGGGGGGGCAAAGAGGCATGGAGAGGCTCCATTATTCTGGAATAACATCGCCAGAGAACGCTGGAGGGGGGCAAGAGGCAGGAGAGGCCTCCATTATCTGGAATAACCTGCCAGAGAACCTGAGGGGGGCAGAGGCAATGGAGAGGCCTCCATATCTGGGAATAACCTGCAAGAGAACCTGAGGGGGGCAAGAGGCAGGGGAGAGGCCTCCATTACGGAATAGCCTGCCAAGAGAGACCTGAGGGGGGCAAGAGGCATTGGAGAGGCTCCATTATCTGGAATAGCTGCCAGAGAACCTGAAGGGGGCAGAGGCATGGAGAGCCTCCATTATCTGGAATAACCTGCCAAGAGGGAACCTGAGGGGGGCAAGGCAGGAGAGGCCTCCACTTAATCTGGAATAGCTGCCAGAGAACTGAGGGGGGCAAGAGTGCAGGGAGGAGGCCCTCCATTATTGAATAGCCCGCCAGAGAAACTGAGGGGGCAAGAGGCAGGGAGAGGCCTCATTAATCTGGAATTGCTGCCAGATAACCTGAGAGGGGCCAAAAGGAGGGCGCCATGGCCCTCCATTATCTTGGAATAATACCTACCAGGAAACTGAAGGGGGCCAAGAGGCAATGGCCCTCCATTATTGGAATAACCTGCCAAGAAGTAAACACTGAGGGGGCCAGAGGCATGGAGAGGCCCCATTAATCATGAGATAGTTGCCAGAGACCTGGGCGGGGGGGCCCAAAACTATATTTAAAAAAGATTTTAAACAACACCATTTTATCTTTGCCTTTTCCTCGGGGGGCTGTTGAAAAGTTGTTCAATTTGTAATTTCTTTGTTTTTTTTATCTATATTTGTTTTGTTTGTTAAATATTTTCCAGCTTTAGTTTGCTGTGTTTATTAGTTTTTGTCTGTTAGCACATTGGCGTTCAAATCCAATGTTGAAATGGGTTGTAAAATACAGCTTGATTTGATGTACATTGGCTACTCACGACAGTCACGATACTCGTTTAATGAAGACATAATATCTTGAGGGCTACGATGCCCTTCTTTTGAGCAGTCCCAGTCGTCCAATATTTTTTGAAACATGTTTGATTTTTGGAAAAAAGTGTTTGAGATGTGATTCAGCAAGTAGCAATGAGAGCTCGCGAGGAGAAGAATCCCGTTGATGACGTTGTTTTTGCAGATGTGTCGACTCTTGGAGCGAAGCGTGGCTATAATTAGTATGTGTTTTACTTTGCTTTTAACAAAGCATTAAGCTCTGAAGTTCACGTAATGTTATTCATTCAAATGTCACCTCTGTTATGGCAATTGTGAATGTCTGACTGAAATGTTTTTACGGTTGCTTTTGAAGCGCACGGCTCGTTGTGCTACCGTTTTAAAATTAGTCCATCAAGAGTGGTGGAGAATCAAGTGAAGAATCTTGTGAACCCGTCTGTTGCAGATGTTGTGTGGAGCATACATGCGTTGACAAGACATAAAGGAAACGACAGGCAGTAGAGAGGCAAGCGATTGTTAGGTTTTTAAACGGATGTGTAAGTGTCACTCGGCATAAGAAATTCTGTTGTGTTTCAGAGAGACTCATCAAGAGATCAGAACAGAAGAGCAGGACATGGAAGGTAAACATCTTTATCTACTGTAGTTCTACCTTGTCTAATACTGTAGTTCTACTGTCTTACTCTAGTTTTTCTACTGGTCTCTACTGTAAGTTTCTTGTTCTCACTGTAATGTTTCTACTGTCTCTACTGTAGTTCTACTGTCTCTATGCTAGGTTTACTGTCTTACTCTAGTTCTACATGTCCTCTCTGGGTGTTTTACTGTTCTACTGTAAGTTCTACTGTTCTACTCTAGTTCTACGTCTTCTAACTCTATAGTTTAACTGTCCTCTAAATATAGTTTACTTGTTCTAACTCTAGTTCTACTGGTCTCTACTGTAGTTTATCTGTCTCTAATCTAGTTTTTACTGTCTCTACCTAGTTTTCTACTTCTCTAATATGTTTTACTGTTTTACTCTAAGTCTCTACTGTTCTAACTGTAGTTCTATCTGTTCTCTATGTAGTTCTACTTGTCTCTCTGTAGTTTACGTCTCTAATCTAGTTCTACTGTCTCTACTGTCGTTTCTTACTGTCTCCTACTCTAGTTTCTACTGTCTCTTGTAGTTCTACTGTTCTAATCTAGTCTTCCTACTGTCTCTACTCTAGTTTCTACTGTTCTATTCTAGTTCTACTGTTCTACTCTAGTTTTACTGTCTTCTTTTTCACGTTCTACTGTAGTTCTACTGTTCTCTACTCCTAGTTCTACTTGTCTCTACTCTAGTTTCATACTGTCTCTAATATAGTTTAACTGTCCTCTATCTAGTTCTACTGGTTCTCTATGTAGTTTACTGTTTCTCTATCTAGTCTACCTGGTTTTTACTCTAGTTTACTAGTCTTCTAATAATAGTTCTACTTTCTTTACTCAGTTCTACTGTCTCTATGTAAGTTTCTACTGTCTCTAATCTAGTTCTTATTCTCTCTTCTCTAGTTTCTATGTCTCTACTCTAGTTTATGTCTTCACTGTAGTTTTACTGTCTCTATCTGTTCTACTGTCCCTTATTAGTTTCTACTGTCTCTAATCTAGTTCTTTACTGGTCCTCTACTCTAAGTTTCTACTTGTCTTCTATTCTAGTTCTACTGTCTCTTCTTCTAGTCTTCTACTGTTCTAACTCTAGTTCTTACGTCTCTACTCTAGTTCTACTGTTCCTACTCTAGATTCTACGTGTCTCTATTAAGTATCTACTGTCTTATCTAGTTTAACTGTCTCTACTCTAGTTTCTACTGTCTCTACTCTAGTTCTATCTGTCTCTAACTCCTAGTTCTACTGTTTCTAATCTAGTTCTACTTGTCTCTACTCTAGTTTTTAACTGTTCTTACTCTTAGTTCTACTGTTCTCTAATCTAGTTCCTACTGTCTCTAACTCTAGTTTCTACTGTCCCTCTATCTAGTTCTACTGTCTCTACTGTAGTTCTCTTTCTCTACTCTAGTTCTAACTGTTCTATCCTGTTCTACTGTCTCGGGGGCCAAGAGGCATGGCCTCCATTATCTGGAATAACCTGCCAGAGAACCTGAGGGGGGCCAAGAGGCATGGAGAGGCCTCCATTATCTGGAATAGCTTGCCAGAGAACCTGGGCGGGGCCAAAACTATATTTAAAAGAGATCTTAAAACACACCATTTTATCTTTGCTTTTCCTCCGGGGGCTGTTGAAAAGTTGTTCAATTTGTCATTCTTTAGTTTTTTATCTTATATTTGTTTTGTTGTAAATATTTCAGCTTTTAGTTTGCTGTGTTTTATTAGTTTTGTCCTGTTAAGCACATTGCGTTAAAATCCATGTCTGAAATGGGCTGTATAAATACAGCTTGATTTGATGTCATTGGCTACTCACGACAGTCACCGATACTCGTTTAATGAGACATAATCTGAGGGCTACCGATCCCTTCTTTGAGCAGTCCCAGTCGTCCCAATATTTTTGAAACATGTTTGATTTGAACAAGTTTTGAGAATGGTGATCAGCAATAGCCAATGAGAGCTCGCGAGGAGAAGATGCCAGTGATGACGTTGTTTTGCAGAATGTGTCGACTCTGGAGCAGGAGCCGTGACTACTATTAGTATGTGTTTTTACTTGCCTTTAACCAAAGCATTACAGCTCTGAAGTTCACAAGTAATGTTATTCAATTCAAAAATGTCACCTCTGTATGGCAATTGTGAATGTCTGACTGAAAATGTTTATACGGTTGCTTTGAGCCACGGCTCGTTGTAGCTACGTTAACAATCTAGTCCCATCAAGACGTGGTGGAGAATCAAGTGAAGAATCTTGTGACCCCGTCTGTGCCAGATCGTTTAGTGTGAGCAACACTGCGTTGACAAGACATAAAGAAACGACAGGCAGTGAGAGGCACAGCGATGTTAGGATTTTTAAAGATGTGTAGTGTACACTCGGCATAAGATTCTGTTGTGTTTCAGAGAGACTCATCCAAGAGATCAGACAGAAGACCAGGAACATGGAAGGTAAACATCTCTATCTCTACTGTAGTTCTACTGTCTCTACTGTAGTTCTACTGTCTCTACTCTAGTTCTACTGTCTCTACTGTAGTTCTACTGTCTCTACTGTAGTTCTTACTGTCTCTATCTTACGTAGTTCTACTGTCTCTACTGTAGTTCTACTGTCTCTCTCGTACTCTTAGTAGTTCTACTGTCCTCACTGTAGTTCTACTGTCTCTACTGTAGTTCTACTGTCTCTACTACTACTGTTTCTCTATCTAGTCTCTACTCTAGTTTCTACTGTCTCTACTGATGTAATTAGTTCTACTGTCTACTATATACTACTCTAGTTCTACTGTCTCTAACTAGTTTCTACTGTCTCTATCTAGTTCTACTGTCTCTACTTAGTTCTACTGTCTCTAATATTAGTTCTACTGTCTCTACTCTAGTTCTACTGTCTCTAACTAGTAGTTCTATACTGTCTCACTTCATTCTACTGTCTCTACTGTAGTTCTACTGTCTCTAATCAGTTCTATCTGTCTTACTGTAGTTCTACTGTCTCTATCTCTAGTTCTACTGTCTCTACTGTAGTTCTACTGTCTCTATCTAGTTCTACTGTCATCTACTCGTTCTACTGTCTCTATTCTAGTTCTACTGTCTCTACTCTAGTTCTACTGTCTCGTCACTCTAGTTCTACTGTCTCTACTGTAAGTTCACTGTCTCTACTCTAGTTCTACTGTCTCTAACTCTAGTTCTACTGTCTCTAATATAGTTCTACTGTCTCTATCTAGTTCTACTGTCTCTACTGTAGTTCTACTGTCTCTACTCTAGTTCTACTGTCTCTACTCTAGTTCTACTGTCTCTTAATATCAGTTCTAGCTGTCTCTACTCTAGTTCTACTGTCTCTACTGTAGTTCTACTGTCTCTATCTAGTTCACTGTCTCTACTCTAGTTCTACTGTCCTCTACTAGTTCACTGTCTCTACTGTCGTCTAACTGTTCTACTTAGTTCTACTGTCTCTAATTAGTTCTACTGTCTCTACTCCTAGTTTCTACTGTCTCTACTCTAGTTCTACTGTCTCTATTCTAGTTCTACTGTCTACTCTAGTTCTACTGTCTCTACTCTAGTTCTACTGTCTCTACTCTAGTTCTACTGTCTCTACTCTAGTTCTACTGTCCCTTATTCTAGTTCTACTGTCTCTACTCTAGTTCTACTGTCTCTACTCTAGTTCTACTGTCCTACTTAGTTACGTCATCTACCTACGTTCTCTGTCTCTAATCTAGTTCTACTGTCTCTACTCTAGTTCCTGCTCACTTCACGTCCTATCTAGTTCTACTGTCTCTAATCTAGTTCTACTGTCTCTATTCTAGTTCTATCTAGTCTCTACTGTAGTTCTACTTTCTCTACTCTAGTTCTACTGTCTCTAATCTAGTTCTACTGTCTCTACTCTAGTTTCACTGTCTCTATTCTATGCTCTTCTCTATTCTATGTTTACTGTCTCTATCTAGTCTACTGTCTCTTTACTTCTCTATTCTAGTTCTACTGTCTCTATTCTAGTTCTACTGTCTCTACTGTAGTTATACTGTCCTTATTCTAGTTCTCTGTCTCTACTGTAGTTCTACTGTCTCTATTCTAAGTTCTACTGTCTCTATTCTAGTTTCTACTGTCTCTACTCTAGTTCTACTGCTATTTCTAGTCTACTGTCTCTATTCTAGTTCTACTGTCTCTATCTGCTAGTTCTACTGTCTCTAATATAGTTCTACTGTCTCTACTCTAGTTCTACTGTCTCTATTCTAGTTCTACTGTCTCTACTCCTAGTTTACTGTCTCTATCAGTTCTCTGTCTCTATCTAGTTCTACTGTCCTCTATTTCTAGATTATACTGTCTCTACTCTAGTTCTATGTCTCTACTGTAGTTCTACTGTCTCTAATCTAGTTCTCTGTCTCTACTCTAGTTCACTGTCTCTATTCTAGTTCTACTGTCTCTACTCTAGTTCTACTGTCTCTATTCTAGTTCCTACTGTCTCTCTATCTAGCTTCTACTGTCCTTTTCTAGTTCCTACTGTCTCTACTGTAGTTCTACTGCTCTAATATAGTTCTACTGTCTCTACTCTAGTTCTACTGTCTCTATTCTAGTTCTACTATCTCTATTCTGTTTATACTGTCTCTACTCTAGTTCTACTGTCTCTATTCTAGTTATACTGTCTCTACTCTAGTTTCTACTGTCTCTATTCTAGTTTACTGTCTCTAATCTAGTTATACTGTCCTCTACTCTATGTTCTACAATCTTTACTCTAGTTCTACTGTCTCTACTGTAGTTCTACTGTCCTCTACTCTAGTTCTACTGTCTCTATTCTAGTTCTCTACTGTCTTTATTCTAGTTCTACTGTCTCTATTCTAGTTATACTGTCCCTACTCTAGTTCTAACTGTCTCTATTCTAGTTCTACTGTCTCTACTCTAGTTCTACTGTCTCTATTCTAGTTCTACTATCTCTACTCTAGTTCTACTGTCTTTACTGTAGTTCTACTATCTCTACTGTAGTTCTACTGTCTCTAATCTAGTTTCTACTGTCTCTACTCTAGTTCTACTGTCTCTATTCTAGTTATACTGTCTCTACTCTAGTTCTACTGTCTCTAATTCTAGTTCTACTGTTCTACTATAGTTCTACGTCTCTACTCTAGTTCTACTGTCTCTACTCTAGTTTCTACTGTCTCTAATATAGTTCTACTGTCCTCTACTCTAGTTCTCTGTCTCTATTCTAGTTCTACTGTCTCTACTCTAGTTCTACTGTCTCTAATATAGTTTCACTGCCTCTACTCTAGTTCTACTGTCTTTACTGTAGTTCTACTATCTCTACTGTAGTTATACTGTCTCTACTGTAGTTCTACTGTCTCTACTGTAGTTCTACTGTCTCTATTCTAGTTATACTGTCTCTACTCTAGTTCTACTGTCTCTACTCTAGTTTCTTACTGTCTCTACTCTAGTTCTACTGTCTCTACTCTAGTTCTACTGTCTCTACTCTAGTTCTACTGTCTCTAATAAGTTCTACTGTCTCTACTCTAGTTTCTACTGTCTCTACTGTAGTTCTACTGTCTCTAATCTAGTTCTACTGTCTCTACTCTAGTTCTACTGTCTCTAATATAGTTCTACTGTCTCTACTCTAGTTCTACTGTCTCTACTGTAGTTTCTACTGTCTCTACTGTAGTTCTACTGTCTCTACTGTAGTTCTACTGTCTCTAATCTAGTTCTACTGTCTCTACTGTAGTTCTACTGTCTCTACTCTAGTTCTACTGTCTCTACTGTAGTTCTACTGTCTCTAATCTAGTTCTACTGTCTCTACTCTAGTTCTACTGTCTCTATTCTAGTTCTACTGTCTCTACTCTAGTTCTACTGTCTCTACTCTAGTTCTACTGTCTCTACTGTAGTTCACTGTCTCTACTCTAGTTCTACTGGTCTCTACTCTAGTTCTACTGTCTCTAATATAGTTCTACTGTCTCTACTGTTAGTTCTTACTGTCTCTACTCTAGTTCTACTGTCCTCTACATCTAGTTCTCACTGTCTCTACTCTAGTTTTTACTGTCTCTACTCTAGTTCTACTGTCTCTATTCTAGTTCTACTGTCTCTCCTCTAGTTCTACTGTCTCTACTCTAGTTCTACTGTCTCTACTCTAGTTTCTACTGTTTCTATTCTAGTTCTACTGTCTCTATTCTAGTTTCTACTGTCTCTACTCTAGTTTCTACTGTCTCTACTCTAAGTTCTACTGTCTCTACTCTAGTTCTCCTGTCTCTATCTAGTTTACTGTCTCTAATCTAGTTCTACTGTCTCTACTCTAGTTCTACTTCTATACTAGTTCTATCTGTCTCTAATCTAGTTCTACTGTCTCTAATCTAGTTCTACTGTCCTCTATTCTAGTCTACTGTCTCTACGTAGTTCTACTTTCTTAGCTCTAGTTCTACTGTCTCTAATCTATTCTACTGTCTCTACTCTAGTTCTACTGTCCTCTATTCTATTTCTACTGTCTCTATTCTAGTTATACTGTCTCTATTCTAGTTTCTACTGTCCTCTACTCTAGTTCTACTGTCTCTATTCTAGCTACTGTTCTATTCTATTCTACTGTTAACTGTAGTTATACTGTCCTCTATCTAGTTCTACTGTCCTCTACTGTAGTTCTACTGTCTCTATTCTAGTTCTACTGTCTCTTATTCTAGTTTCTACTGTCCTCTACTCTAGTTCTACTGTCTCTATTCTAGTTCTACTGTCCTCTATTCTAGTTCTACTGTCCTACTGTAGTTCTACTGTCTCTAATATAGTTCTACTGTCTCTACTCTAGTTCTACTGTCTCTATTCTATTCTACTGTCTCTACTCTAGTTCTACTGTCTCTACTCTAGTTCTACTGTCTCTATTCTAGTTCTACTGTCTCTATTCTAGTTATACTGTCTCTACTCTAGTTCTACTGTCTCTACTGTAGTTCTACTGTCTCTAATCTAGTTCTACTGTCTCTACTCTAGTTCTACTGTCTCTATTCTAGTTCTACTGTCTCTACTCTATTCTACTGTCTCTATTCTAGTTCTACTGTCTCTATTCTAGTTCTACTGTCTCTATTCTAGTTCTACTGTCTCTACTGTAGTTCTACTGTCTCTAATATATTCTACTGTCTCTACTCTAGTTTACTGTCTCTATTCTAGTTCTACTATCTCTATTCTAGTTATACTGTCTCTACTCTAGTTCTACTGTCTCTATTCTAGTTATACTGTCTCTACTCTAGTTCTTACTGTCTCTATTCTAGTTCTACCTGTCTCTAATCTAGTTATACGTCTCTACTCTAGTTCTACAATCTTTACTCTATTCTACTGTCTCTACTGTAGTTCTATGTCTCTACTCTAGTTCTACTGTCTCTATTCTAGTTCTACGTCTTCTTATTCTAGTTCTACTGTGCTCTATTCTTAGTTATACTGTCTCTTACTCTAGTTCTACTGTCTCTATTCTAGTTCTACTGTCTCTACTCTAGTTCTACTGTCTCTATTCTAGTTCTACTATCTCTACTCTAGTTCTACTGTCTTTACTGTAGTTCTACTATCTCTACTGTAGTTCTACTGTCTCTACTCTAGTTCTACTGTCTCTACTCTAGTTCTACTGTCTTATTCTAGTTATACTGTCTCTACTCTAGTTCTACTGTTCTATTCTAGTTCTACTGTCTCTACTATAGTTCTACGTCTCTACTCTAGTTTCTACTGTCTCTACTCTAGTTCTACTGTCTCTAATATAGTTTTACTGTCTCTACTCTAGTTCTACTGTCTCTATTCTAGTCTACTGTCTCTACTCTAGTTCTACTGTCTCTAATATAGTTCTACTGCCTCTAACTCTAGTTCTACTGTCTTTTACTGTAGTTCTACTATCTCTACTGTAGTTATACTGTCTCTAATCTAGTTCTACTGTCTCTACTCTAGTTCTACTGTCTCTATTCTAGTTATACTGTCTCTACTCTAGTTCTACTGTCTCTACTCTAGTTCTACTGTCTCTACTCTAGTTCTACTGTCTCTACTCTAGTTCTACTGTCTCTATTATAGTTTTCTACTGTCTCTACTCTAGTTCTACTGTCTCTACTCTAGTCTACTTCTATAGTATATGTCTCTAATCTAGTTCTACTGTCTCTACTCTAGTTCTACTGTCTCTACTCTAGTTATACTGTAGTTCTACTACTGTAGTTCTACTATCTCTACTCTAGTTCTACTGTCCTTCTACTGTAGTTCTACTGTCTCTACTCTAGTTATACTGTCTCTATCTAGTTCTACTGTCTCTACTCTAGTTATACTGTCTCTATCTAGTTCCTTACGTCTCTACCTAGTTCTACTGTCTCTATCTAGTTATACCTGCTCCCTCTAACTCTAG
>NW_019945835.1:37550-38660 GCF_002910315.2 Salvelinus sp. IW2-2015 | reverse complement strand
CAGGGTCAGTTCTATAAACAGGGTCAGTTCTATATCCAGGGTCAGTTCTATATCCAGGGTCAGTTCTATATCCAGGGTCAGTTCTATAAACAGGGTCAGTTCTATAAACAGGGTAAGTTCTATATCCAGGGTCAGTTCTATAAACAGGGTCAGTTCTATAAACAGGGTCAGTTCAATAAACAGGGTCAGTTCTATATCCAGGGTCAGTTCTATAAACAGGGTCAATTCTATATCCATGGTCAGTTCTATAAACAGGGTCAGTTCTATAAACAGGGTCAGTTCTATCAACAGGGTTAGTTCTATATCATGGGTCAGTTCTATATCCAGGGTCAGTTCTATAAACAGGGACAGTTCTATATCCAGGGTCTGTTCCAGGGTTATTTCTATATACAGGGTCAGTTCTATAACCAGGGGCAGTTCTATGTCCAAGGTCAGTTCTATATCCAGGGTCAGTTCTATATCCAGGGTCAGTTCTTTAAACAGGGTCAGTTCTATATCCAGGGTCAGTTCTATATCCAGGGTCAGTTCTATATTCAGGGTTAGTTCTATCAACAGGGTCAGTTCTTTAAACAGGGTCAGTTCTATCAACAGGGTCAGTTCTATCAACAGGGTCAGTTCTATATCATGGGTCAGTTCTATATCCAGGGTCAGTTCTATCAACAGGGTCAGTTCTATATCTGGGGTCAGTTCTATCAACAGGGTCAGTTCTATATCCAGGGTCAGTTCTATAAGCAGGGTCAGTTCTCTCCATATATTTATTTCCCACTCCTATTCTCAGCCCAACACTACAACATTTACATTTACATTTAAGTCATTTAGCAAGGTGACTGACTGACTGTCTACCTGGTACAAGGTGACTCACTGACTGTTTTCCTGGTTCAAGGAGTTGTCTGACTGTTTTCCTGGTTCAAGGAGTTGTCTGAATGTCTACCTGGTCCAAGGTGACTGACTGACTGTCTACCTGGTCCAAGGTGACTGACTGACTACCTGGTCCAAGGTGTTGTCTGACTGTCTACCTGGTCCAAGGTGACTGACTGACTACCTGGTCCAAGATGTTGTCTGACTGTCTACCTGGTCCAAGGTGACTGACTGTCTACCTGCTCCAAGGTG